>NW_007246495.1:217485-288964 GCF_000164805.1 Carlito syrichta
CTCAAAAAAAAAAAAAAAAAAAAAGAGAGAGAAAGTCTCAGCAGAAATCCACAGAGTTCTGAAGGTTACAAATGCTTAATCATGTTGGGACTGTGTAATCGCCAAATGCATACCCCTAAATGAAATATTATTGTCAATACCTTTATTTGCTTTTTTTTTTTTTTTGAGTTGGAGTCTCACTCTGTTGCCCAGACTGGCAGCTCCTGGCCACCACAGCCTCGACCTGCTGGGCTCCGGCGATCCTTCCACCTCAGCCTTCCAAGTAGCTAGAACTACAGGTGTGCGCTACCGTGCGCGGCTAGTTTTTGATTTATTGTAGAGATGAGGTCTCACCAAGTTGCCCAGGTGGGTCTCGAACCTGCGGGCTCAGGCAATCCACTCACTCAGCCTCCCAAGGCACAGGATTACAGGCTGAGCCACCGAGCCCGGCTATTTGCTATTAAAATACTAAGTTTTATATGACTCTTAAAATGACATTACTTCTCACTCATAATTGGACACTGAACATTTACCATACTACTATAAGAAAGGGATTGTCAGTAGAAGGAGACTGCCGAGGGTGGGAGGGAACACATCAATAAGGGTTCCTGATCTCAAACCAGGCAAAGTGGGGACCAAAGGGAAGCTCAAACTTTACCTGTATGATGACCACTTGTATACCTAATCCTGACTTGTACCCCACATCTTTAAACATTAAAAAAACAATAAAAATGACATTACATTTTTAAACATTTTTTTTTTTTTGAGTTTGAGTCTCACTCTGTCACCTGAGCTGAATAAAGTGCAGTCGCACGATCACAACTACTGCAGCCTTGACCTCCTATGCTCAGGCGATTCTTCTGCTTCAGCCTCCTGAGTAGCTGGAACTACAGGCATGTGCCACCACACCCCACTAGTTTTTAAAATTTATTTTAGAGACAAGGTCTCGCCATATTGCCCAGGCTGGTCTTGAACCCCTGGGCTCAGGTAATCCTCTCATCTTTGCCTCCCAAAATGCTGGGGTTACAGTTGTGAGTCACAGTGCTTGGCAGGCATATTATTTGTAAAAATTCTTAAAAAGAAAGGTAATTAAAAAAATTTTTTTTAGAGATAGGGTGTTGTTGTGTTGCCCAGGCTGGTCTCGAACTCCTAGGCTCAAACAATCCTCCAACCTTGGCCTCCCAGAGTTCTGGATTACAGGTGTGAGCCATCATGCCCAGTCATGGTAATTTATATGTATATTTAAAGTTTCAATTATAGTAATAAAGAATATAAACATGCTAAAGTAATATATCTATCTGTCTTTTAAAATGTAGACTGAAATAATACTTTCAGCTTATTGTACCTTCAAATATTTGCTTAATGAATGTATTAACTAAATTAGCAAATGATATTATTTGTGGAGTGAACTAAATAGAAGTTTATCAGTTGGACCTATCATCTTACTCATAACTAAATTAGACAAGTGACAGTCTTCAGACCCTGCCATTGTAGAAATGTTCTTCAGTGCTGCCAAATCTGCCTATTCATTTACAGGAAATCCTTCTCACAACACCCACAAAATAACTCCAAAGGAATTGCACTCCTAAATATAAAGATCTAAAACTGGCCAAGTGCAGTGGCTCAAGCCTGTAATCCTAGCACTTTGGGAGGCCAAGGCAACAAGGATTGCCTGAGCCCAGGGGTTCAAGACAAGCCTGGGTAACTTGATGAGACCTCGTCTCTACAATAAAATAAAATAAAAAATTAGCCGGGTGTGGTAGCATGCACCTGTAGTTCCAGCTACTTGGAAGGCTGAGGTGGAAGGATCACCTGAGCCTAGTAGATCAAGGCTGTGGTGGCTGTGAGCAGTATGCCACTGTACTCCAGCCTGAGTGACAGAGTGAAAGTCCAACTAAAAAAAAAAAAAAAAAAAAAAATCTAAAACTATAAAAAACTTTTAAATTCAATAACCAAAATTAAACACTTTTACTTTTTTTTTTAAAAGACACATCTGTAAGAAAATTAAAAAGGCAAGTCACAGATCTAATAAAGAACCTGCACCCAGAATATAAAAACTCACAAATCAATAAGAAGACAATCCAATTTAAAAATGGACAAAAGATTTATATAGATATTTTACCAATGATATAAAAACGGCCAATATGCACATGAAGGAAAATCCTGCACATCATCAGTCATGAGGGAAATACAAATTAAAAACCACGAGATAGCAATTCATCATCACTAGCAATTCATCACTAGTCAATAACAAGGTAAGTTTATATAGATATCAGATCATTTATGTAATAATTTGTTTAGCTCTGTTGAGGTATAACTGACAAATAAAAAGTGCATATAATTCAGGTGCATGAGTATAACATTGTGAAATGATCACTATAACCAAGATAATAAACATACCAATCACCAGACATAGCTGCCATTTTCTCTTCTCCTTTTTATGTGGTGAGAACACAAGATCTGCCTTCTTAGCAGATTTCAAGTATGTGATACAGTACTGTTGACTATAATTAATGCTGTCCATTAGATCTCCAATACTCAACCTGCCTTCCCTTTGACCAACATCTCCTCATTTTCTTCTTCCCCCAACCCCTGGCAATTTCCATTCTACTTTGTTCCTTTGAGGTTGACCCTTTTAGATTCTACATATAAGTGAGATCGTATGGTACTTGTCTTTCTGTGTCTGGCCTATTTGCTTAGCATGATGTCCTCCAGGTTCATCAATGTTGTTGCAATGACAGAAATGATAGGATTTCCTTCTTGTTTAAGACTAATATTCCATATTCATATATACACACAAAATCAATCTATGTGTATACATACATATATACACACCTACACTCCATTTTCTTCAACCATTCATCTCTCAGTGAATACTTAAATTGCTTCCATATTTTGGCTATTGGGAGTACAGATATCTCCTTGACATACTGATTTCATTTCTTTGGATATACACTCAGAAGAAGGATTGCTAGATCATATGGCAGTTCTATTTTCATTTTCTGAGGAACCCTCATACTGATTGGTCTTATGGCCTCATACTGATTGGCTGCCAACAGTGTATGAGGGCTCCATTTTCTCCACATCTCTGCCAATAGTTATATATATATATTTTTTTGAGTTGGAGTCTCACTCTGTCGCCCAGACTGGAGTGCAGTGGCCGCTCCCGGCCACCGCAGCCTCGACCTGCTGGGCTCTGGCGATCCTTCTGTCTCAGCCTTTCGAGTAGCCGGAATTACAGGCATGCGCTACCATGCCCGGTTGATTTTTTTGATTTATTGTAGAGATAAGGTCTCGCTGCCCAGGCAGGTCTCGAACCCGCGGGCTCAGGCAATCCACTCACCTCAGCCTCCCAAAGGCGCGGGATTACAGGCTGAGCCACCAAGCCTGGCTAATAGTTACATTTTTAATAACAGCCACTCTCTCAGGTGTCCGGTATTATCTCATTGTGGTTTTGATTTGCAGTTATCTGATTAGTGATTTAAGCACCTTTTCATGTACTTGTTGGTCACTTGTTTGTCTTCCTTTTGAGACCAGGGTTATATCAAGTTTTTTGCTATTGAGTTGTATTAATTACTTACATAGTTGGGAAACTGACCTCTTACCAGATATATACTTGCAGTTATTTTCTCCCATTTTTGTAGGCTGCCTATGCCTGCTGTTGATTGTGTCCTTTTCTCTGCAAAACCTTTTGAGTTTCATTCAATTCTATCTGCCTATTTTTGCTTTTATTGCTTGTGCTTTTGAGGTCATATCTGAAAATATTACTGCCCTGACCAATGCCAAGAAGCTTTCTTTTTCTAGTCATTTTCATGGATTCAGGCCTTACATTTATGTTTTCAATCCACTGTGAGCTGATTTTTGTATATGGCATAACAGTCCAATTTCACTCTTTAGCATGTGGCTATCCAGCATTCCTAGCACTATTGATGAGACTATCCTTCCCCTGCTGTGTGTTCTTGGCATCCTTGGCAAGATCACTTGGATTTATTCCTGGGTTCTCTATTCTGTTCCATTGTTCTATATATCTGTTTTTAATGCCATTACTATGCAGTTTTAATTATTGTTTTGTAATATTTATTTTTTAGAGACAGGATCTTGATCTGTCAACCACATTACAGTGCAGTGGTGGAATCATAGCTCACCATAACCCTTGACATCTGAGCTCAAGTAAACAAGTGATCTTCCTGTCTCAGACCCCCAAATATCAGGGACTAGAGCCACATGCCACCACACTTGGCTAATTTTAAAGTTTTTAATGGAGACAGAGTCTTGCTGTGTTGTCCATTTCCTACTCAAACTCCTACCACAAGCAATCCTTCTGTTCAGACTCCCAAAGTTCTGGGATTACAGGCATGAGTCACCACATCCTATAATACGTTTTGCAATCAGAAAGTGTGATGCCTCCAGCTTTGTTTTTCTTGCTCAATATTGCCTTGACTATTTGAGATCTTTTGTGGTTATATATACATTTTAGGATGTTTTCTCTATTTCTGTAAATAGTGCCTTTGGGATTTTGATAGAGATTACAATAAATCTGTAGAACATTTTAGGTAGCATGGACATTTTAACAATAATTAATTCTTCCAATCCATAAACATGAAATATCTACCACCTATCTGTGTCTTCTTTAATTTCTTTTATGGATGTTTTATAATTTTCAGTGTAAAATTTTTCATTACTTTGCTTGTTTATTCCTAAGCATTTTATTTTTTTGTTGCTATTATAAAGGGTATTGCTTTCTTAATTTTCTTTTCAGACAGTTCATTGTGTATAGAAATGCCACTGGTTTTTGTACATTGATTTTGTATCCTGCAACTATACTGAATTATTTTAACAGTTCTTTTTTATTGGGTGTTTAGGGTTTTCTACTATATGATCATGTTCTTTTTCTTTCTGATTTGTCTTTTCTTTCTTTCTCTTGTCTAACTGCTTGGGCTATGACATCTAGTACTGTTAAGCAGAAATGACAAGAGTGGAGATCCTTGTCTTATACCAGACCTTAGAGGAGAAGTTTTTATTCTTCTTCATTAAGTATGTTACCACCTGTGAACTTTTCTTACACAGATTTCATTGAATTGAGGTAAGTTCCTTCTATCCCTATGTTGTTGAGAGTTTTTATGATGAATAGATGTTGAATTTTGTCAAATGGTTTTTCTACATTTATTGAGAAGATCATGTGGGCATTATCTTTCATTCTGTTAGGGTGATATATCACATTAATTTGCATATGTTGAACTATCTTTGCATGCTAGGGATAAATCCTATTTGATCATGGTGTTTGATCCTTTAAATGTACAACTGAATTTAATTTGCTAATATTTTATTGAAGATTTTTGCACACATGTTCATTGGGGATATTAGTCTGTCATTTTCTTTTCTTGTGGTATCTTTTTCTGGTTTTGGTATCAGGATGGTACTGGCCTCATAAAATGAGTTTGAATGTGTTCTTTCTTCTATTTTTGGAAAAGTTTAAGAAATGGAACTAATAATCTTTCTTTGAATGTTATATGTTATATTATTATGTAATTGTCTATATGTTTACCTATATAGTTACTAGTGAGATTTATTATGCTTCCACATTGCTGTTTGACATTTTTTGTTTCAATTTGAAGAACTCCCTTGAGCATTTTTTGTATGGCAGGTCTGGTGGTGACAAATTTCCTCAGTTTTTCTTAGTTTGAGAAAAAATATTTCTTTTTTTTTTTTTTTTTGAGTTGGAGTCTCACTCAGTTGTCCAGACTGGAGTGCGGTGGTTGCTCCCGGCCACTGCAGCCTCGACCTGCTGGGCTCTGGCAATCCTTCCGCCTCAGCCTTCCAAGTAGCTGGAACTACAAGTGCGCACTACCATGCCTGGCTAATTTTTTTTTTATTTATTGTAGAGATGAGGTCTCACCAAGTTGCCCAGGTGGGTCTCGAACCTGCGGGCTCAGACAATTCACTCACCTCAGCCTCCCAAAGCACAGGATTACTGGTTGAGCCACCGAGCCTGGCCTCTCTTTCATTTTAAAGGATAGTTTTTCCAGTCATAATATTCTTGGTTGGCAGGTTTTTATTTTATTTTCCTTTCAGTATTTTGAATATATCATCCTACTCTTCCCTGGCTTGCAAGGTTGCTGCTGAGAAATCACCTGATAATCTTATAAGTTTCCTTAGATGTGATGATTAGCTTTTCTCTTACTTCTAAAATTCCCCCTTTGTCTTTGATTTTTGACAATTTAATTATGTTTCTTGGTGTAGACCTCTTTATGTTCAACTTATTTGGGATCTTTCCTTCCTAAGATTTGGGAAGTTTTCAGTCATTATTTTACTAAATAAACTTTCTGCTCCTTTCTCTCTTCTTCTGAAACTCCTATAATATGTATGGTTTGCTTGATGGCATCCATAGGCTTTCATCACTCTTTTTAAAAAATATTTTTTTCTCCTCTGCTGGATATTTTCAAATGACCTGTCTTCAAGTTTCCTGATTCTTCTGCTTGATCAAGTCTGAAGTTAAAAATCCTTTACTACATTTTAAATTTAACACACTGTATTCTTCAGGACCAGAATTTTTGTTTGGTTCTTTTAATAATTATTTGTTGGACTTCTCATTTTGTTAATGTATTGTTTCCTTGTTTTTTTGTTGTTGTTTTGTTTTGTTTTGAGTTGTCTGTTCTTTTGTAGCTTGCAGAGCTTCTTCAAGGACAATTATTTTGAATTATTTGTCAGGCAATGTACAGATATCTATTTCTTTGAGGTTGGTTACTAGAAATTCATGTTTCTTTGAGGGTGTCAAATTTTCTACTTTTTGTGTGTGTGCTCCTTAGACTTGCATTGCTGTTTATGCATTTGAAAATGCCATTACCTCTTATAGACTTTTGTATTGGCTTCAATAGAGAAATCATCCATCATATCACCTGTGGGTGAGTGTGACTGCACCAGATGGGTGGAGTGTGCAGCAGTTCCAGGTCTGGAGATATGCAGGCATGCTGGATACAAGACAGGTGTGCACAGTGGCACCAACTCCAGTGTAGGCATGTGACGTGAATTTTGATTTTAATACAAAGGTCTGGTTGAATAAGAGGACTAATATTTACATTTAGGTCTTTTTTTTAAAAGAATAAAATTTTATTTTTCATATCTATTATTCAGAAAATTAAAACCAGTAAGAAAACTTAGCAAAGCTTTCCTAATTAGAGTTGACATATAAAGAAGATGATCAGACTTCCGGCAAGATGGCGACGGGGCAGCTCGGTCTGTGAGACTCTCTGCAGAGAAGAACACAAAGAGACTCTGGTTCTCTCCCCAGAGGCTGCAGATCCCATCTTCGGCAGCCTGCTCTTCACACGGAGCTCAGCCATAGACTTTGCTGAGGCATCACCGGGGTCTGGGCAGCTACTGTGGCTGTGGCTGCCCCTGCTGTAGCTGCGGACATGGAAGCCATTCCACATCGCACCGCCAGTTCCTGAGGTGAGCTGAAGCCGCTGCCGACGCCAAGGCAACCATTACACATTGCACAGCCCATGCCTGAGGCCATCCACGACTTCAGATCTTGAAGCCCCTGCGAGCAAGATCTGCTGAGGTCTACTACCACCATGACGTCCTGCCAGGCAGTGGGTCTCCTCCTGTGTGCCATGAGGCAACATCTCCCTCCCCTTAGGGGCAGGCGAGCAGCTGAAATAAAGACCATCTGGAGCAAGGGATAGCACCACCTGCTGGCGATTCAAGGTAACAACACAGGAAGGGGAAAAATGGAAGCCTGACA
This sequence comes from Carlito syrichta, assembly GCF_000164805.1. Lineage (NCBI taxonomy): Eukaryota > Metazoa > Chordata > Mammalia > Primates > Tarsiidae > Carlito > Carlito syrichta. The sequence goes on from NW_007246495.1 coordinate 225,209, forward strand.
GACACAGGCCAGATCTGAGTGTTAAATGGGACAGTGGTGAACTGAGTGATGATCTGAACTGCCCTACACAGCAGGCCAAGGGCAACTGACCCTAACTGTGAACAAACTTACCACCCTGAAAAGACAGTTAGAAATTAGAGCTGAAAGGACATTTGACTTAAGCGAAAAGTCTCAGAGTGTGCTTGATTGGTTCTATTAGTCTACTGACTTGATTCTATTCCTTCTGTTTTGTCCCCCCCTTTCTTTTTTTTTCTCTCCTTTTCCCTTCTTTTCTTCTCTCTGTAAACCATATCTTTGTACAGAGGAATAGCACACCAATAAGGAGGTTGGTAAGCTTGTATGTTAGCAACATTGTATGTTTTAGTATTTTTTGTATGGGAGTTGGTTAGTTTGTAGCCGTGGTCTATTGTTTTTATATGTCTCAATTTTTGTCTCTCTCTCTCCAGTTGTTGGTACACTCCTCTCTTTTCACCCTTACTCCTCTCTCTCTCCGCTCCCCCCTCCCCCCACTATCTGCTCCATTCTCTTCCCTCTGTTAACCTCGTTTTATTTCAGGGAGTAAACCTACAACCCCACTGCACGGACAGATTCCAAGGCAGTGGGAAGTGGGTTTGAGATTATCCATGCACCTGTTGGCGGATACCAGGACCTGCAGATAGATTTTGAATCACAGCTCCCCCCTTGAGTAAATCTCAAAACTGCAAAAAGGACCACCCCCAGCCTACAGTGCAACTCCAGAATTGAACAAACTAAAAGGACATACATAAAGAAGAATAGGAGATTGAACAAACAGAAGTAAAAACAACACCTCCACCCCTGAATAACAGAATTAAGACAGTGATGTGGAGGGAAGGAAAATGTAGGGAGGGGGAAAAAACTGCACAAATGAAGAAAAACCAAAAGAAGAATATAGGTCTCACACAGACCCCTGGGAGGACAGACACTGAGAAAACAGACTTCAGAACACAAACAATGAAGAGCCCCCAGAATGACTAGTCACATGAAACAAACCCAGACATCAAGTCATTAATAGAGTGAGTTAAAAAAAATTGAGGAGAGACAAGAGGAAAATAGGAAGGAGCTGATGTCAGAAATAACAGCAGTAAATAATACTGTGTTGGAAACAAATAATAAACTAATAAGCATGGAAAGCAGAATTAGCCAAGCAGAAGAATCTCAGAGCTTGAAGACCAAAACACAGAACTAACCCAAACTGTCAAAAACATAGAAAAGAATCTCAAAAAGACAGAACAAAACCTTCAGGAGATGAATGATTACTTCAAGAGACTAAACCTAAGAATAATTGGCCTTCCTGAGGCAGAGAGAGAAACAGAGGCCACACTGGAACAAACATTTCATGAAATCATTGAAGAAAACTTCCCTCATCTCATCAGTGATGCAAAAATTCAAATGCAAGAGATTCAGAGAACCCCTGCAAGACAACAAATGAGAAGATCAACTCCCAGACACATAATATTTTGCCTAAACAAAATAGGTATAAAAGAAAAAAATCCTAAAGGCAGCAAGAGAAAAAGGTCAGACTAACTACCAGGGAAGACCAATTAGAATAGCAGCAGATTTATCTACAGAAACCCTCCAGGCTAGGAGAGCTTGGAGCTCTATCTTCAAAGTTCTAAAAGATAAACAATTTCAACCGAGAATAACCTACCCAGCCAAAATAAGCTTCATCAGTGAGGGAGAATTGAAATCTCTCCCAGATATCGAATCCCTAAGAAAATATGCTGCCACCAGATCACCTCTACAACACTTAAGAAAGTACTGAACACAGAAGAAAAGGATAAAATAACAACAACATTCTTCACAAGAGTACAGGCAAAAGATTAAAAACACACACGAACCAGCTCCAGAACCAAAAGGAAGACAACACACAAACAGAAAGAACAACAGCTCTGTAAGAACATTATGACAGGGATCAACTCTCACATGTCAATAATTAGCTTGAATGTGAACAGACTAAATGCACTACTGAAAAGACATAGAATGGCAAAATGGATAAAATATCACCGGCAACAATTTATTGCCTTCAAGAGACTCACCTCACTAGAAAGGACACTCACAGACTCAAAGTAAGAGGATGGGAAACAAATTTTCAGGAGAACACAACACAAAAGAAAGGAGGAGTCACGATCTTAATCTCAGACAAAATACCCTTTAAGTTATCAAAAATTTAAAAAGATACAGAAGGCCACTACATAATGATAAAAGGTTCAATCCATCAACAAGAAATATCCATCCTAAATATATATGCACCCAATATAGGAGCACCAACTTTCATAAAGCAGCTTTTCAAGGTAAACTAAAAAAAGATATCAACTCCAACACCATCATAGCTGGGAACTTCAATACCCCACTCACAACCCTAGACAGATCATCAAGACAAAAAATCAGCAATGAGATCCAAAACCTCAATGTGACTCTTGACCAAATGGACTTAATTGATACCTACAGAACACTCCATCCAAAGACCACAGAATACACATTCTACTCATCACCACATGGAACGTACTCTAAGGTTGACCACATACTTGGCCATAAATCAAGTATAAGCAAATTTAAAAGGATTGAAATTTTACCATGTACCTTCTCAGACCACAGTGGAATAAAAATAAACATTAACATCAACAAGATACTGCCAAAACCCACAAAGACATGGACACTAAACAGCATGATGCTAAACAACTCCTGGGTCAACAATGAAATCAAAACAGAGATTAAAAGGTACCTGGAAACAAATGAAAATGAAGAAACATCTTACCACAATCTCTGGGACGCCATGAAAGCTGTAGTAAGAGGGGAATTTATATCCCTACAAACGCACATGAAGAAAATGGAAGGATCACAAATTAATAGCCTAACAAGCCATCTAAGAAAGCTGCAGAAGCAAGACCACCAAAGCCCTAATTTCAGCAGAAGAATCCAGATCACCAAGATAAAAGCCCAAATCCAGGACATAGAAGACAAAAAGATAATACAAAATAATCAGTGAAACAAAAAGCTGGTTCTTCAAAAGGATAAACAAGATCAGTGGTCCCCTAGCTAGACTGACCAAGAAAAAGAAAGAAAAAACCCAAATAAACACAATCAGAAACACAAAAGATGAAGTCACATCTGACCCTGAAGAAATACAAAAGATTACTAGAGACTACTATGTACACGTTTATGGAAAAAAACTTGAAAACATTAAGGAAATGGAGGACTTTCTGACATCACACACCCTGCCTAGGTTGAAACAAGAAGAAATTGAGATCCTAAATAGACCAATAACAATCAAGGAAATTGACTACATAATAAGAAAACTACCTACAAAAAAAAAAAAGCCCAGGTCCAGATGGCTTTCCAGCAGAATTCTACAAGACATTTAAGGAGGAGCTGATACCAATCCCACTGAAGGTATTCCAGGCAATTGAGAAAGATGGAATTCTCCCCAAATCATTTTATGAAGCTAACATCACATTGATAACCAAGTCAGGTAAAGACCCAACAAAGAAAGAGAACTACAGGCCAATATCTTTAATGAACATAGATGCTAAAATCCTCGACAAGATCTTAGCGAACCGGATTCAATAACACATCTCAAAAATCATCCATCATCACCAAGTAGGCTTTACACCTGGGATGCAAGGCTGGCTGAACATTTGTAAAACCATAAATGTAATTAAATACATCAATAGATGTCAAAACAAAAACCACATGATTATATCATTAGATGCAGAAAAAACTTTTGATAAAATCCAGCACCACTTCTTGATAAAAACCCTCAAACATCTAGGCATACGGGGAATGTACCTCAAAGTAGTAAAAGTCATCTACGAGAAACCCACAGCCAGCATACTCCTAAATGGACAAAAATTGGAACAATTTCCCTTGAAAACTGGAACAAGACAAGGATGCCCACTCTCACCCCTCCTGTTCAATATAGTATTGGAAGTCCTGGTTAGAGCAATCAGACAAGAGAAGGCAATCAGGAGTATCCAAATAGGAAAAGAGGAAGTCAAGTTATCTCTCTTTGCAGATGACATGATCGTGTATCTTGAAAACCCAAGAGAATCTGTCAAAAACCTCCTTACACTGATAAAGGACTTTGGCAAAGTCTCAGGATATAAAATAAATGTACAAAAGACAATCACATTTCTTTACATCAATAATAAACAAACAGAAATCCAAATAAAAAGCACAACTGCATTCACAATAGTCACAAAAAAAATGAAATACCTTGGCATCTTCCTAACCAGAGACATGAAAAACCTTTTCAGTGAAAACTACAAAACACTGCTCAAAAAAATCAAAGATGACACAAACAAGTGGAAAAATATCCCATGCTCATGAATTGGAAGAATCAACATTGTGAAGATGTCCATCCTACCTAAGGCAATCTACAGATTTAATGCAATACCCATCAAATTACCAGCAACATTCTTCTCAGACCTAGAAAAAACAATACAGGAATTCATATGGAAACACAAATGACCAAGAATAGCTAGAACAATGCTCAGCAAAAAAAACCAAAGCAGGCGGTATCATATTACTAGACTTCAAACTTTACTATAAAGCTACAATAATCAAAACAGCTTGGTATTGGTACAGGAACAGGCATATAGACCAATGGAATAGAATTGAGATTCCAGAAGCAAAACCTCAATTTCTCAACCAACTCATCTTCGACAAAGCCTCCACCACCTACCACTGGGGGAGAGGAGAACCTATTCAGTAAATGGTGCTGGAAAACTGGCTGACCACATGCAGAAGATTGAAACATGACCCCTATCTATCCCCATACACAAAAATTAACTCTAAATGGATCAGAGACCTAAATTTAAAACCTCAAACCACAAGAACCTTAGAAAATGAAGGACATACCCTCATGGAAATCGGAACTGGCATCCAATTCCTAACAAAACCCAAAACCCACAGGCCATAATAGATAAGATAGACAAGTGGGACCTCATTAAACTGAAGCTTCTGCAAAGCCAAAGAAACCATCAACAGAGAAGGGAGACAGCCTACAGACTGGGAAAAAGTATTTGCTAACTGCAGGTCTGACAAAGGTTTAACATCTTGGATCTACAAGGACCTCAAACGAGCTGAAAAGAAAAAAAACAAACAACCCCATTATGAAATGGGCAAAAGATATGAACAGACACTTCTCAAAGGAAGACATCCGAGCAGCCAACAGACACATGAAAAAATGTTCAACCTCACTAATCATCAAGGAGATGCAAATCAAAACCACACTGAGATACCACCTAACTCCAGTCAGAATGGCAATTATCAATAACTCAAAAAACAACAGTTGCTGGAGAGGGTGTGGCAAAAAGGGAACACTTCTACACTGTTGGTGGGAGTGCAAACTAGTGCAACCTCTGTGGAAAACAGTATGGCGATTGCTAAAAGCTCTAAATATTGACCTCCCATATGACTCCGCAATCCCCCTACTGGGAATATACCCTGAAGAACTCAAATCACTCTATAAAAAAGATACCTGCACACGTATGTTTATCGCAGCATTGTTCACAATAGCAAGAACCTGGAATCAACCATACTGTCCCCTAAAAGAGGACTGGATTAAAAAAATGTGGTACCTATATACGATGGAATACTACACAGCCATAAAAAAGAACAAAATCATGAACTTTGCAGCAACCTGGATGGAACTAGAGTCAATAATACTGAGTGATCTCTCACAGAAACAAAGATCTGAGTATCACATGTTCTCACTCATATAGCGAACCTTGAACATCCATCGTAATACTATAAAAATGGACTGACAGTGGTGGGAAACTATGGGGGGTGGGGAAGGGAGGTGGGATTAATGGTAGTCAATATCTGTCTGGGGACGGGGAGACACCCCTTATCAACAAGGGTGCCTGAATGAAGCATATTTGTATACCTAACCCTTAACTGTACCCCACAATATCAAAATAAAAAATACTGATATAAAAAAAAATAAAAAAATAAAGAAGATGATCTACTTTCATGACAATTGGGTAAAACCGTTTTAGTTCAAATGATCCAGGTATTTAAAGCCTGCAAATATTGAACAAGTGGTTTTTTATTTTTTTGTCCTATAAAGTTACTGATAACAGAAGAAAATAATATAAATCACAGAAATTAATAATCTGGAAGGGTGCTCAGAAATTATTGCATTACCTTTCATTTCACAAAAAAGGAAAGCAAGAGGTAAAATGACTCATCCATATAACTTGTGTGCAGTGACCAACTTGATCTTTAAAAATATATACTCTACTCTTGCCTAACATGTCTTTCTCCTTCCTATAAAAATAATTGAATCCCAAGATTCCTTCACAGATATGAGAGCCTACCCTAGGATTTGTGCAAACATACAAAGAAGTAGGAAAATACAAAATGCCAGACACATGGCCTGGGAAAGACACTGTGCTCACTGAGTGGTAGCTGGTAGCTACTCTTCCACCTTAAGTCCACTCTTCTGTTAAGAAGATATTCATGAAGAGATGACCCAACCAGTCCTGCTATCTGTGACCATTCCTAGATTACATCAAAAGGCAATTCCCTATCTATGCTCTTAATCATTCACCATTTAGGAAAAACTACCCTTGGGTTGATATTTATTTATTTATTTATTTATTTATTCATTTATTTATTTATTTATTTATTTATTTATTTATTTATTTATTTGAGTTGGAGTCTCACTCTGTCACCCAGACTGGAATGCAGTGGCTGCTTCCTGCTGGGCTCCGGTGATCCTTCCGCCTCAGCCTTCCAAGTAGCCGGAACTACAGGCATGCGCTACCACGCCCGGCTGATTTTTTTATTTATTGTAGAGATGAGGTCTCACTGCCCAGGTGGGTCTCGAATCCGCGGGGTGAGGCAGTCCACTCACCTCAGCCTCCCAAAGGTGCGGGATTACAGACTGAGCCACCGAGCCCGGCGATATTTTTTAATGCAGAAATTCTCTTAATTAAAATATATATAAATTCAAATAGTAACTTAGAAAAATAGTAAACTTAAAATTTATAATACCTTGATTTTTATATGATTATTGAACTAAGACAATCACAGGCTGTGAAATTCATGTTCTTTGGCTCTTTTTAAAAGTATATTTCTTAACTTGAATTCAAACAAGACTTCAAATGATTCTTCAGAAATTTATAAATAGAGATTTCAAATTTTGTTCTATTTCTTTAGTAAAGATTTCCAAAAATGGAAATACTTGGTTAAAGGGTAGATATAGCAGGATTCCTACATATTATTTGTCAATATGGCTTTTCAAATACATATAACTGCCATGTTTATCAGTTAAGCTATTAGGCTATAAATCGCAGACAATATTTATCTGGAGAAAGTTACCAGTTATGGTATTTTAAAATGAATCATCCAGTAATCTTAACAATTCAGGGACAGTGAGAATCACAGAATTCTAGAACTTAAACCTTGGCAAGGCTTTTAATAGTAGACACATTTTTACACATAGAAAAAATTAAATCCAGAGAAGTTACATAATTGACCCAAAGTCACAAAGTAATTTAGTGGCAAAGACTGGGCTCAATTTTAAGTTTAAGAAGTATAACACAAGCTTCTTTTATTTATAAATAATTTTTAAAAGTTAGAAATGCTTTCTCAAGAGGCACTATGTCAACACCCTTCAGCATGGCTACTATCTGAACAACAACAACAATAAAAACAAGCTGTGGAGAATGTGGAGAAACTGGAACACCTGTGCATTATTAGAGGTAATATAAAATGGCACAGGTGCTATAGAAAACAGTACGGTGGTTCCCAAAAAAATAAAAAATAAAATTACCATACGATTCAGGAATTCCACTTCTGGGCACATACTTAACTTATTTAACAGCAGGGTCTCAAAGAGATATTGCATACTCATGTCTATAGCAGCATTATTCACAATAGCCAAAAGGTGGCTGCAACGCAAATGTTCATCAGTTGATGAATGCATAAACTAAATGTGGTATATACACAAAATAGAATATTACTCACTTAAAAAAAAGGAGATTCTGACATGTTGCAAAATGGATGAGGCTTGAAGGCATTACACTAAGTGAAATTAGCCAGTCACACAAGAACAAACATGTATGATCCTACTTATATGAGGTACCTAAAATAGTCAAACTCATAGATACAGAAAGTAGAATGGAGAGACAATAATCAAATTCATAGAGACAGAAAGTAGAATGGTGGTTTCCAAGGCCTAGGGGAGACAGTTATTGATTTAATGGGTACAAGACTTTCAATTTTACAAGACTGTAAACAGAGTTCTGGAGATGGATATTGGTGATTGTTGTACCACAATATAAATGTACTTAATATCACTGAGCTGAACACACAAAAAAATGGGTAAGATGGCTAATTTTATGTCATGTATATTTTACTCTAATTTTTTTATAAGTACAAAAAAATTACTTACATTTGATGCTGGCACTCACACTTACTGGAACTGAGCAGTCTACTGCAGCTGAAAGAGAAAAAATAGTTGTTTAATAATATCCTTCATATTTATAAAGGACAATAAATATTAAAATGTGGAAATCACAAAAAGTTCCAGAACTTTCAGTTCCTTGTTTTGATTTTTGTTGTACTCCTAGAGATGAAAATATATAATATCCCTAATAAAAAATACGCTGGTTGGGATTAACAATTCATTAGATATTACAGAAGAAAATATTAGTGGATTTGAAAATATAGCAATATAAACTACTCAAAATGAAACACATTTGTAATTGTAGCTTGAAAATAAGCCTGGGGGGAAATAAAGCAAAATGGAGAACGGTCGCTACCTGCTTTCAATACTTCCTGTAATGTTGTGGGAACTGAAGCTGTGCAGTATGGGCATAGACAGGCATACAACATCAATAAGGGCACCTGATTCTAGTCTAAGCAAAGTGAGGTCCAATGGGAGGCCCAGACTTCACCTGTATGTAAATTGTAACCAATCCTGACTTGTATCCCACATCTTTAAAATAAAAATAAATAAATATATATGCTTTTAAAAAGTCATACAGATCAACAAAATCAAGGCGTTAAGTCCAGAACTACACCCACACACATGGTCAAGTGAATTTCAAAAAGTGCGAAGGCGATTAAATAGAGAAAGGATGATCTCTTCAGCAAATGGTACTGGGGATTTTGGATATAAATAGGCAAAACCCCCACAAAAACCCTTATATCATACCATATATAAACACAAACTCAAAATGGACCACATACTTAAACATAACCGCTAACACTATAAAATTTATAGAAGAAAACACATTTAAGAAAATCTTTGTCACCTAGAATGAGACAATGATTTCTTAGACAGGTTATGAAAAACACAAACTATGAAACATTTTTCAATTATAAATAAAATTTTAAAACTTTAGCTCTTCAAATGAGAAAATAATAATTTTTTAAAAATTGGAAATACATTGGTGAAATTAAAATAAGGTCTGTAGTTATTATTACTGTATCAATGGTAATTTCTGGTTTGGATAATTATGTGATGGTTTTAAAGACTTTTAACATCAAGGGATGTTGGGTAAAAGGCATATGGTACCATTCCATATTATTTATGAATTTTTATGTAAGTCTAAAAATTATTATGGAATAAACATTTTTAAAAGCAAATGAAAAGACCAACTATAGACTGGGAAAAATATTTGCAAATATCTGTTGTAGAATCTGTATTTAATATATAAATTTAGAAACTCTCACAACTTAAGACTTAGAAGATATAGTCCACTTTTTGAAAATGAGCAAAAGATTTGAGGAGGCATTTCATTTTACAGATGTAAAATAGTAAGAAAAGCTGCTCAACATCATTAGGCATCAGGGAAATGCAGACTAAAACTATGAAGTGACACTACTACATATTCACTAGTGTAGCTAAAAAGGACTGTCAACACCACAAGCTCGTGAGGATGTGAAGTAATGGAAGTGCAGTGGCATAGTCACTCTGGAAACAGCTGGGATGGCTTATCATGAAATTAAACACACACTTAACACATCACCTTGCAGTTTCACTCCTAGCAAATAAATTTACCCAAGTGAAAAGGAAACCACATTCAAGGATTGTATGGGATGACTTATAGCAGCTTTATTCCTAATAGCCAAAAGTGAGTCAAACAATCCAAATGCTCACCAATGGATGAATCAATAAACAAATTGTAGTAGATTGATTAAATGGAATACTATCTATCTATCTATCTATCTATCTATTTTTATTTTTGTGGAGATAGGGTCTTGCTCTGTCACCTAGTCTGGAGTGCAGTGGCATGACCATAGGTCACTGTAGCTTTGAACTCCTGGGTGCAAGTAATCTTCCTGCCTCAGCCTCCCAAGTAGCTGGGACTACAGGCATGTGTAATGATGTCCAACTGATTTTTTAATTTTTTTGTAGAGATAGGCTCCCACTATATTGCCAGGCTGGTCTTGAATTTTGAGCCTCAAGTGATCCTCCCACCCACCTCAAGCCTCCCACCCACCTCAAGCCTCCCAAAGTGCTGGGATTACAGGAGTGAGCCAGCATGCCTGATCTACTCTTTAACAATACAAAAGAAATAAGGATCCACAAAACAATATGGATTAGTCTCAACATCATTCTAATTGAAAGAAGCCAAACCCAAAGGAATACATATTGTATGAGTCCACTTACATGGAATTATGGAAAAGGCAAAACTATCGTGAGAGAGAGCAGATAAGTGGTTGCCAGGGATTTGGGACATTGGTAGTGGGAATGTAATGGTGTTCACTAGTGAAAAAAGATATGGAAAGTCTGCTAACAGATTACAGAGGATGAGGGGGAGCTTTAAGAGGTGATGGAAATGTTCTATCTTAGAGCACAGCAATTTTTTTCTATAAAGGGCCAGAGAGAAAATGCTTCAGGCTTTGCAGGGTGATACGGTCTGTCCCAACTAGTCAACTCTGCTATTTAGTGCAAAAGCTGCCATAGACAATATGTAAAAGATTGAATACAATTGTGTGTGTTTATGGACAATTAAACTTAAATTTCATATGATTTTATGTTATAAAATATTGTTCTTTTTTTTTTTGCTATCCTCTAAAAATATAAACACCATTCTCAGTTCATGAACAGTACAAAATCAGGTGGCAGGTGGGTGGAGCCTGTGAGTTGGCATCAGCCCACCCGCTTTACAGCCCAATTGTAATATGGTTATACAGATGGATCCATTTTTCAGAATGTTTAGCTATATGCTTATAATTAATGCATTTTATTGTATGTAAGTTACCTCTTAATAAAGCTGACAAAGAAAAAATTTAGAAAAATAGAGCTAGAATCTCTGTGGTGCGATATCCTTAAATTTGAAAATGAAAAAGCAAAATCTAAACTTTTATTAAGAGCAATATCTAACAACAAAATAATATTAGGGATAACAGACAAATGAAATAGCACAGGCATTATGTAGATTTCAAATACAGCTAATGAAAATGGCACTCTGAATCTGATATATATATATCAAGTCTGCAGTTCCTATCTCTCTATACCAAACACAAACCCTCTGATATATAACATAGTCATTTTTGCTATGATGCATCCTAATGAAAAGTGAAGCTGGAGGTTTACATTGATACAACAAGCTCATACTTGCACATGTTTACCTTTGGCTGAAAGGATTTTATTATAGTGAACAGCCATGTGATTCTTGATCAGCTGGAGAGTGCTTAGTCTGAGAGAAGAAGAGTCAGTGCAAAAAGCTAAAAATTAAAACACATTTAGTCATTATATATTTAAGACTATATAAAAATCATCATAAGAAAGAGTTACTGATTATTAAGCTCATTCTTATAAAATGTTCTGAGACTTGACCACAGAGACACAGACATCATAATAGCGTGATGCTGAGTGAATCCAAGACTTAACCTTGTACTGCCAATGCTGATCTACTGATCACTTGGGTTCAAGCCTTCCCACAAACATGACTTACAAGCATGAGGGTTTGGGGAAAAGACTCTAGAATATAATCTATTATTACATTTACACATTTACAAAATGGGGTTTCTTGTTGACAGTTCTCAATTTTGTAACTATGAGTTTAACTACTTGCTAAGAATAAAAATAATGTTACCATTGTTAATATTTAAACAATCCATTGAGTTTGGATAATTAAACAAACCCTACATACAAAGATTCTATCCTGAGAGACACATTTTTAACTTAAATCTGAAAACAAGATCTATAAATCAGCTTATAGTACTATTTTTGAAGTACTAGAACTACCTTAAGACAAGTATAATCACTTAGAAATTTCATGACATTAAATTCAATGACTCCCATCCAAACCGTTTAAAATAAATCTTAAAAATAGTTAAGCACTTATATACAAGTATAAACTGTAAATGTGGGCACAGTCTTTTGAAACAAAAACAGTATCTGAGAATACATGCATGTGGTTAAAAAGAAATTCCACAGCTAAAATGGCAAATAGAAGTTGGAAAATAAGTGACTTTCCTACCCTGCCCTTTAATTGCTCCTCCCAGAAATATGCTGTTACTTTGTTTATGCAGGGAACACTATGCATAATACAAACATATATAATAATTATGAGCTTGATTCTACTAAATCCATTTATTGAAGGAGTACCACATCTGCCATGCATTGTTCGAAGCTCTTTGCATGTATAAACTTATCTAGTCATTATTACCATCATTTGAAGGCACAGAGATAGGAGTTAGGTCTCCAAGGTCACACTGCTGATAAAGGATGCAGCCTGGATATGAACCAAAGCAGCCTTATCCTTAAAACCAATATACCTATACCAGTTATATGCAAATATTCCTTTTTTTAAAAAGTTAGCAAACTTTACCTATTCTTCTTCATCCTGCTTTCCTATGTATGCATATTTTAAATATAAGTTTACATTTTTATTTTAAAATTGTTTTTCAAAGTTTATGGTTCTGGCTATGTCTGTCTATATCACACTCTAATACAAAGAAATAAGGGTGACAACTGAAAAGATGATCTTCGTTCACCTTTGGAGGAACAGTATCAAGAAGTCTTCATGTAAATAAGGGGAAAAAGGCTCTCAGTTACTTTTCCTAAAAACACAGATTAGTTTCTTTAAGGTATAACTATAGCGATTTATTTTAAAACCTACCTTTAAAAGTTACCTTTAAGGCTTTAAAATATAAAAACATCACAGGACCCAGAAATCCAGTTGGATTAAGAGCCTGCAGGCACTTGCTCCTGATATGAAATGCATGACCAAGGGCTCTTCTTTCCTACATGGCTTCTCCCTTGCAGCACTGTGTCTCAACACCTGCTCACTGCCATTCTAACAAGGCAGACATGCCTGCATCCAAGGATATCTCCTGGCAAAATGGAGTCGGGCTGCAGAGACAGCAGGAGGAAGCCAGGCCCATGTCCAGAATAGCTTAAAATCACAGGCTCTAAAATTCTCCAGTCTCAAGAATTACTATAACATTAATTGCAGTTAATAAAGGAAGTTCAAATATTCATTACATAAGTAATTTTTTCATCATGTCACCTAATTTCCAGGTGAAGGAAACAGTCAATCTTTTAACAAAGCTACCATCTTCAGTACCTACCATTATCATTTTTAGTACTTACCATTACTTTTGGTGCTCAAGTGTCCTTTAAGTAGGCATGGTGGTCCATATCTGGGAAGGACAGAGGATGCTCTGACTTTTAACAAAAAAAAATTAATTAGGATAAATGAAACACAACTTTCACAAAATCAACAATATTGAATATTTAAAAAATAAATATATCTTTAACTACCAGGGTTGTCTAAAATTGTATTCAATCATATTACCAACCAGCAATAAAATCAGACAGCAAAAATTCTGCAGAGATAAAGTTTTCTCTTTTAAGAAAGTATTTTCAAAATCAGTTGTACCTTGAGACTCCAGTTTCACTGGGTAAAATGATAAATATATCAATTCTGTCATTTGATATATACTGATTTTATTCTGTACACAGTGACCTGCTACATTTTTAATTGTTTTTTGAGTATGGTACAGGTGAGATTTTGAGCTTCTATACATGTGTTACGTGTTAACTATTTCAGTTAATCACAGTCTAGTAATTTTAAGACAATAATCCTCTCACAAAGCCATTGAGTAAATTAGAAATTATATCTGGGAAACCCCAAAATGGAATTTATTTATTTAAAAAATTGTGTATTCTCACATGTTTAAGCTTCAGTGACCTTCAAAGTACCTCCATTTGAGGCAATACACCTATTGAGATGCTTTTTCCACTGCTCAAAACAGTTTTTGAACTCATCAATCTTGATGCATTTTAGTGCTTCTGCCATTTTTTGTTTCACTTCTTCCACTTTGGCAAAATATTTCCCTTTGAGAACTTTTTTAATCCAGGGAAACAAGAAAATGTCAATCCGGTTGAGAGTGAATAAGGAGGATGGCACATGGGAGTCATGCTGTTTTGGGTTAAAAACTGCTGAACACTCAGGGCATTGTGGGCAGGTGTGTTGTCATGGTAGAAGAACCATTCACCTATTTGTCACAACTCAGATGTTTCTGCTGCAAATCATGATGCAATCGTCTCAAAACTTCCAGATAAAAACTTTGATTTGATCCAGAGGAACAAATTCTGAGTGTATTCAAGGGGTCTGCCCTCTAAAAGATAATTCCAGGTTTTTTGGGTCCCCCTCATATGTTATTATGTATAAAATAAATATATATAAAATCAAAATCAGAATTTGATGACTAAAAGATGTCTTAAGGTTCATTTGGTCCAACCCACTTACCTCTTGGCTTGGATTTTATCTAAACATTCACTATTTTAAAATAATTCTAGTAATGAAAAACTTACTATCTCCCCTAAATGCAGGGAAGAAGGAAGGAAGGGAAGGAGGGAGGCAGGCAGGCAGAGAGAATAGATTACAGACTACATGGCCGTTGGAAAATTAGATATAGACCTTTTCACAAAATAGTTTCCCTGAAAAGTGATCATGTTTATAGCAGAAAACTCCAAAATAGGAAGATTGAGTTATAGCATTAAACTTAATTTAATACGCAAAATATGAATACTATATCCAAGACAGAGATGTTTTAAGAGGGCAAATGGTTAGTGTTTGCCATCAGGAGAGCTGTTAAGAGCTATAAAGGTGTGGGGCATGGCCGGGCATGGTGGCTCAGCCTATAATCCCAGCACTTTGGGAGGCAAGACATGAGGACTGCCTGAGTCTGGGGGTTCGAGACCAGCCTGGGCAACTTGGTGAGACCTCGTCACAATAATACATCACAAAAATTAGCTGGGCATGGTGGCGTGTGTCTGTAGTTCCAGCTACTTGGAAGACTGAGGCAGAAGCATCACTTAAGCCCAGCAGGTCGAGGCTGCAGTGACCGTGAGCATGCCACTGCACTCCAGCCTGGGCGACAGAGTGAGACTCCAACTCAAAACAAACAAACAAACAAACAAACAAAAATGTGTGGGGCAGACACATACAAAGTCTTGAAGAAATATGGATAGCTAAAAATAGAAACAGAGGGATCAAGATGGGAGAACTAAAATCTAAGATCAGAGAATAAAACTTGCTAGAATACACTAAAACGGAAAAACAATTTGAGATCAGAATATCCAAGAAGCTCCTTCTACATCATGGCCAGAGAACAGGAAGGAAACGCATGAACTTCTTTAGGACAATACAAGTCAAGAGACACCATTTGAGTTGGGGATAGAGGTACTCATGACATTAGCATAGCTTCTAACAGGACAAAACTGTGAGACTTAAACAAAAAAATACAAACAAATAAACTCTTAGGAAAACCTTATTTCTCCAGAGGAAGAAGTGCGTTCAACTTTTGGTCTGTCCAGAACTTGATGCCTTCCTCATCCGGAAAGAGCACCTTAACCTTCGTCTGGGGAGTCTCTCCTGCTCTACTCTTAGCCTAGGTGTTTCAAGTTCAGAGCTGATTCCACAGTCAGGGCTAGGCATATAACTCACATCTGTGTTGACTGAATCAGCAACAAATATGTGACCTAGTCCAGTCATAAGATGCAATCCTGGGACTGTAGCTAGAATTATCGGGAAAGTCCTCTTGTTTCACTGGGCCCAGTAACCCTAGCACAGGATCTGAGCTCGGTACTACTGGTGGCCAAACTGCACCACGTAAGGGAAACCTGTCTGGGGATGAAGCCTCCCCAGAGTAAGTGGAACCAAGATGAAGGAGATTCCTGGAAATGTCATTTGAGTACCTGAAGCCGGCCATGCTTAAAGCTGTCCCTTCTCTATACTTATCTTTACGTGAGCAAGAAAGTTCCCATTTTTGCTTAAGCAAATATGAGTTTGAGCTCTTCATTTGTGGTCAAAATGCTAATTTATTGAGTGCTAACTGGGCCAGGATCTGTTTTAAGCACTTTGCAAGTATAAACTCACTTGATCTTTTAAAAAATACTATGAGATAAATACTATCATTATTCTAATTTTATTTATTTTTAATTTAACTATTTTTAATTTAGCTCAATGCAGCCTCAAATTTCTGAGCTCAAGTGATCCTCCCGTTTCAGCCTCCCAAGTAGCAAGGACTACAAATGTGTGCCACCACACCTGCCTATTTTTAAAAAAATTTTTAATTTTAAAGATGTTGGGTACAGTTCAGGGTTAGGTATACAAATTTTCATTATGCAGGTACTCTTGTTGATGTGGTGCACACCCCCACTCTTCCCATTGGCAGTTTCCCACTATTGCCAATCCCTTTCTTGCAGTATTATTATAATTGTTCAAGGTCTGCTTATGAGTGAGAACATATGGTACTCAGTTCTTAGTTTCTATGATAGATCACTCAGTATTATAGACTCTAAGTTCATCCAAGTTGCTGTGCAGTTCATAATTTTGGCTAGTTTTTAAAAACAATTTTTGAAGAGACAAGGTCTTGCTATGTTGCCCAGGTGTTCTTGAACTCCTGGCCTCAAGCAATTCTCCTGTCTCAACCTCCCAAAGTGCTGGGATTATGAGCATGAGCCACCACACCCAGCCCATACTCCCCATTTTATAAATGAAGATAACTGAAGCATAAAGAGATTAAGTTTCTAATTTGCCCAAGATTATGCAACTATAATGTGACAGATTGGGGATCTGAAGCCAGGCAGTCTGGTCCCCGTGTCTTAACCATCACACTATTCTGACCAATATAAATTGCTCAGTACTTGAACAAGCTCTAAGCTATGTATCATATGAAACAGATCAAGAAGCTATCTATCTCAACTGTATGTAGTTTATTCCCTCCGAATTCCATTCTAATATTATGCACATTTTACTATAGATCACAGAAAAAAAAAAAAAACACCAAAAACCAAGTATATCCAGAGAAGTTTGAGAGAATGAAGTCAGAGAGAATGAAAGGCAAGTGCCCAGGGATACTGTCTTGGATAGAACAAATCCACTCTCCTGGCTGTGTGGATGGTGAGATGGACAGGGAAGTCAAGGTCTGCTCCCTGGTGTCAACCCAGCTTCTCTTAGCATAAGACGGTGGGGAAAGCAAGATGGAACTAGACATATCCTGATGTCCATGTCCCTCTGTCATTTACCTTCAAGGGTACACCGAAGCATATACTTGCTGGCTTCTAACAAGCCTACAAATGAATGTCATAGTAAAATGGGCAGAATTGAAGGGATAATAGACAATTCAGTTCATCTGGGCCCTCTTATTGGCAGTTTCTGGCTCCCATTTTGCTTCCTGTTTACAGTTCACTTTCTTGTTCTGTGCAGGACCTGGGAGTTTTTGTGGAAAAGTGAACATTTGGTAACAGATTATAGCAACTCCAGATCTGGAACCCTCTCTTGAGCTTATTTTCGTTGTTGTTTGTTTAGTGATTTGGCAAAGCAATTACGAAGTCCATTTCCCAAGGCGTGTGAAGGCTCTAATGGGACTCCCCAGCAGGGGGCTCTGGGCAGTGCACAGTCACACCTTCTCCAACGAAACATAAACCCCAGTTGTGGGAGGAAGTCCCCCTTTCCAACTGTCCTTCCTTGAGAACTCTCCCTCACTTCTAGAGTACTACACAGTTATCTTATATCTTTACAATTATTCTTTTATGATAATTTCACAATTCGTTAAACTTTCCTTGTATAAATCACTGTATGGCTTTTAGCTCCTGATTGGACCCAGAATGATCCCAAAGAGCATGGCAAAGTAGCCTCAAGCCAAATGCCAAGAAAAAGAACAGCATCCTCTAACTCTAATCCTCATAGGGTAGTGAAATTCATCAGTATATGAGAGCAGCCCAGTTTCCTATACAACTTAATAAAATAGTCAGAAAGGAGTTTTGAGGAAAAGATGAAGGTGTCTCTTGTGGCAAGATTTCCCAGGAATACCAGAGATTTGGGAATCTGACTGCCATGAATAAATGTCTCTATGGAATCAATAGTTTAGTTCAAACAAGTGTTGTTTTTTTTTTTTCAAGCTACATTCAGTTATTTACACTAATACGTTGTCTCCTCTCCTCCCCAAAGGTATTAAGTAATAGAGTGCAAGGCAGTTTGATATTCTCAACCTTTTCTTCTCCTTTCCACAAGAAGTTGGAAATAATACCTTATGAATTATCTAGTCTAAATCCCCATTTTTACAAATAACTAAGGTCCAGGGAGGTAAAGCGACTTCCTGAAGGTTACCTACTTAGTAAATAGCAAGCAAAGATTACTAACAAAATTTACTACTTTTCAGGTGGGTGTTCCTTCCACTACACTTCCATTTAGGTTTGCCTTACAAGAGTGTCTAAAATGTAACTAGAGTAAGAATGACAAAAGATAATTTTTTCTTTAATGTTTTGATATTTTATACTCAGAAACAACAAAAAATAATCACCTAATGAAATCCGAGAAATTTATTTTCATTTAAGTACTTTAGCTTCCGCTAAAATTATTTATGGTTTCTTTATTTTATTATAGGGATGTGGGGTACAAATGAAGATTACATAGTTTATATAGTTTTTTAATAAGTTACAGTGAGAACTGACTACCCCAGATATTTGCCCCAGATATATTCAAAATCAATAAAAATGTTTGATATTACTATATATTATATAACATCCTAAAAATGAAGTTAGTTGGGTAAGTTATAAAAATATAAGCCTCTTTACATTTGAATGAACCTAATTTTAAAAATAACTCAATAAACAAATACTGAGAACTTACTAAGTCTATTACATTCTAAATTTTATATATACCCTTTCCCCATGCACCAGCCCCTACCATGGGAAAGTAAGTAAGGCATTGGCTTTGGGTTTTACATTCTTCACCTGGATTTAAAGTCTGTTCTGCTGCTAAGACCTTGGCAAGCTATTTATATTTTCTGTTTTATTCACTTTGAAAAAAGGATAATACCTATCTAACAAGATTTTTTTAATAAATTAAATAATTTGGAAACAGTTCCTGGTACACAGCAAGAGCTTAATGCTAGTTTATGTGTAAACTTTCTCAGATCACAAAAGTGTTTTTTGCTTGTTTTGTTTTGTTTTTGGTTTAGGTTTGTCAAGTATCAGAATATAGTCTGCTGATCAACGGAAGATAGTTATTTCATGATTTCAGAATAGCACTTATTGATAAATGATGACATAATAAGGCATACTTGTACTCAAAACAAGACCTACTTCAAGGAATCGCCTAGCATCCTGGTTTAAAGGTACTCTAGGAATCAATAAGCACACTGAATTAGGAAGTGGGGAGTCTACAGACGGCTTTATGTGACTTGAGGAAAGAATGCCACTTGCTCAGAAAGTGCAAAGATGCAAATTATCTGGACTGTGCTGACTGGTAGAGAGATTTGAGCTAATATGGGCCACCACGATGCCCACCAAACTCAATATTCACTCAAGAACATGTGTATACAGTGATTATGGGTCAGTCCCTTGCTACTCACACCGGCGTCCGCCGACCAGCATCACTTGGAAACTTATTCGAAACGCACAGTCTCAGGTCCTACCCCAACAGACCTACTGGATCGTAGTCTGCATAAAAACCTGATGCCTAGGGGATTCCTATTCACATTAAATTTACAGAAGCCCTGGATTAGGCAACAGTTTTTGCTGATGCCATGTCTGAATTTAATCCCCAAGAACTCTATGGCCGGGATACTTGATACCCTCTCCCTCCACGTTCAAGAGGTGAATAAACCTCGGGTCGTCTTCATGGCCGACCCTCCACGGATTGGATTTGGGGCCCAGCGAGGTCTGACTCCAAAGACCACCGAGACCAGAAGACGGGATCGCCTGGGGTCAGGGCGACCAATTCTGGGCAAGAAAGCGGCCTTGCGTGGGGCCTGGGCAGCTCGGGACAACACTTAGGGCGACACTGGCGATCCAGCGCGGAGCGGGAGCGCCCGGGGCGCGGCCTGGACCCGAGGCTGGGAGCCCTGGGAGCCGGCGGTCGCCCGCGAGAGCTACCGTTTACCTCTCCGGCTGTCGTCCATGCTTAGTCCTCTTGCAGCCGCCCTGGGGACACCAGGGATCCCCGTCGGTCCTTCCCCCGGCCAGGCCCAGCCCTGGCAGCGCAGGGCTGGAAAGGAGAAACCGGCAACAGGCTGGTGATCGTCGCTAGGCCGGTTGCTAAGGCCGGGGCCGGCGCGCCAGCATTGTGACGTCACGGCGCAGGGGACGTACGCTCGCGCAGCCCCGCCCCCGAAGCCCCGCCCCGCCCCGCCCCGCTGAGTATTCAGGCTGGTGGAGGAACCTGGTGGGGCAGGAGCTGCGAGAGCTGGTCTTCGGCAAGAGTTGGTCGTCCAGCAAGCGGCCTCCTGCCGGGAGCCAAGTCATCAGCACCTGGCAGACCTTGTGCCTGAGGGAAGAGCAGGAAGAGGAGATGGTGCCATCTGGCATCCACGTCCCCTGGGATCCGGAAAAAAGTCAAATACAGATGTTAGTTGAGGTCAGGGTAACATTTAACCAGTTCCAAATACTTAAATTTCAAACAGTTCGTGAAGTTTTGGTTTAGAGGAAATCCTGGGGTCGCAAAACATTTAGATATTTACATCTTACCTCTTAACCTTAATAATCGGTTTTCGTCTCCTTTCTCTTACTGAGTTGCCCCCTCCCATTCCCGCTTTCCTATCTTAAAGCTCCAATCCAGCCGGACTCGGTGGCTCAGCCTGTAATCCCGCGCCTTTGGGAGGCTGAGGTGAGTGGATTGCCTGAGCCCACGGGGTCGAGACCCGCCTGGGCAGCGAGACCTCATCTCTACAATAAATCCCAAAATCAGCCGGGCGTGGTAGCCCATGCCTGTAATTCCGGCTACTCGGAAGGCTGAGGCGGAAGGATCGCCGGAGCCCAGCAGGTCGAGGCTGCGGTGGCCGGGAGCGGCCACTGCACTCCAGTCTGGGCGACTGAGTGAGACTCCAACTCAAAAAACAAAACAAAACAAAACAAAAAACCCTCCAATCCGTTTTCTTCATAACAGAAGAGAACTACAACAGGAATAAGGGGTTGATTCATTCCTGTCTTTCTACAATTTAATTTAGAAGCAGTTACCTTTGAATCTTGGAAATAAAATCACAATAGGGCAGGAGTATGCTGTCATGCAGCGACTCTGTTGACCTTTGGGGCTGGTTGAATCATTCTTTCTTGTGGGGGGTGGGATTGGGGGGGGTGCTGTCCCTGTTCATTGCAGGATGTTTAGCAGCATCCTTGGCCTCTACTCACTAGTGACCAGAGTTTCCCAGGAGTGGATCCCACCCAACCCACCTCCAGCTCTGAGAATTATAAATGTCTCCAGATATTGCCAGATGTCCTGGGGGTGAGGGCAAAAATCCCACCCCAGTGGGGAACCAATGCTGTAATGAAAAGAGTACTGACCTTGGAGCCAGGCAGGTACAACTTAGTTGTGAATGTTCTGACACTTAGCAACTTGATCTTCAATTCGTTTCTAAAATGCTCTGAACCTCAGTTTTCTATGTTCTAATGTAAATTGTGAAAGTTGTTAATCAAATCAAAATGGACTCACAAGTATTGGAAAAAAAAAAAAGCCACCCTGAAAATGGTGGAAGAGGAAGGCCATAAGAGAGAGTTCTCATGCACGAATGCCCAGTAACAAACACTATCATAAGAGACTGCAAAAACTACAACCTTGCACAAAGGCCTTCTGAGCCTCACACGAAAAGATAACATCCGCCCAGCAACTGCCTGTCCAACCTAGGACTGATGGTACTCTTGTTATTGATCCTTGAAGACCAAGATAATTACTTCAAAACAATTGTGTAATCCTCTTTTTAGAAACAAAAACAAAAAACACAGCCCTCTTGAGCCCAGGAGTTCAAGACTATCCTAGGAAACATAGTGAGATCCTGTCTCTACAAAAAAAATTAAAAATTAGCCAGTTGTGGTGGCATGTGCCTGTAGTCCCAGGTACTTGGGAGGCTGAGCCCGGTAGGTCAAGGGTATGGTAAGTCATGATCATGCCACTGCACTGCAGCGTGGGCAACAGAGTGAGACTCTGACTAAAAAAAAAAAAAAAAGTTTATTATGGCAAGAATATTCACAATGCAATGCCCATTCCAGAGAAAATGTCATTTTCTTCCAGAGAGTCTCCCTGTTTGTTTGTCATTTAGGATGACAAAATGATGTTATTAACTTTATAGTTACAAGGATTAATGGGTACAGTGCCCAGCAAATAAAAAGAAATATTCAATAAATGTTAGTTTTCTCTCTTCTGAGTGAAACTATCAGTGAATTCAGGCTTGAGGAATTAAACCAGAAACCCTATAAGAAGGGGAATAAATCAGAAGAAATCCAGTGATAGTAACGCCTCAGCCCCTGGTTTCTTAAAACCTGGTGTAGGGAGACATTTAGACTCAAAATCTGAAGCATATTGAAATGTGTGTGTTGGTTCTGTGGCCCTGACAACAAATTCACTTGGAGGGACACAAGGCAAAGAGTCAGATGTTACCCAGAGAACAAAAACTCTTTCCTGCTTATGCACTAGTGCTTGAAATCCATTTCTAAGATCACGAATATGTTCATTTCACTACTGGTAGCTAGAAGATATCTTGCACGTAATAGGCCTCCAGTAAGCATTTGTTAAATTGAATTAGAACCAAAACCTGAAAAGCAAACACCCATGGAAGAAGCAATACGGTGACTTTATTCACACTAAGGCAATTCCAGTGTTTCTTAGAAAAGCAGTCTTTAGGTTAAGTAGATTTTGCTCTGAAGTAGAAAGAGGACTTCATGATTAGAAGAGGACAGCTGAATGGGAGAGGGCCCTGAAGACCACACTGCCGGCTCTTCAGTTTTATCTGAAGCCATCTCATTGCATTATTGCCCTTTTAAACATTTTGATCCAATTTTTCCTTTTTTTTTTTTGAGGGTGAGAAAGCAGGAGTTTATTAAGAATACAGAAAAGCTCCCAAGCGGGAGGGGACACAAAAGAGGGTTGTCCTTGTCCCAATTTTTCAAGAATGTGTGCACAGTAGGGTTCATTTCTCTCCAGTTTTAGAGGTGAACATTTTTTTTGAGTCTGAGATTTCACTCCATCTCTCAGGCTTGAGTGCAGTGGCATGATCACTAGGATCATGGCTCATGGCAACCTTGATCTCCTAGCCTCAAATGATCCTTCCACCTCAGCCTCCCTAATAGCTGGGACTACAGGTGTGTGTCACCACATTGGCTAATTTTTTTTTTTTTTGTAGATACAGAGTTTTGCTATGTTGCCCAGGCTGGTCTTGATCTCCTGGGCTCAATCAACCCACCTGCCTCTGCTTCCCAAAGTGCTGGGATTACAGACGTGAGCCACCTGTGCCTGGCCACAGTGAACATATTATTCTAAGTGCAATTTAACTTGTCCTTTGTTTTGACTCTATGTGTGTAAACAACAGAGAAGATCCTTTCTAGTTGCTATTCCCAAAAGATGACCAAATTCATGGGCAGATGCGTACAGCTGGCATGAGTTTATTATAGACAAGGTCCCAAGAAAATTCTTTCAAAAAAAAAGGGAAAATCCTTTCATTGGGGAATCATCACCAGTTGCAATGACCTTGGAGAGCAGGCATTCTAAAGATCTTTTGTAGAGTATATAAATATGAATTTAGTGTTCAGATATTATTCCAATGCTGTATTTTTGTTATTGACATTTAGAAATCTGCATATGTGTATTTTATTTTATTATTTTATTTGAGACAGTGTCTTGCTCTATTGCCCAGGCTGGAGTGCAGAGGCATGATCCCAGCTCACTGCAGTTTTGACTTCCTAGACTCAAGTGATCCTTCCATTTCAGCCTCCTGAGTAGCTGGGACTACAGGCATGAGACACCATGCCCAGTTAATTAAAAAAAATTTTTTTTAGAGACAAGGTTTTGCTATGTTGCTCGGGCTGGTGTTGAACTCCTGGACTGAAGCTATGCTTCCACCTTGGCCTCCCAAAGTACTGGGATTATAAGGCATGAGTTACCATGCCTGGCCGATAAGTATATTTTTGAGAAAACTGTCTCGCCTAAACTGGTATGCACAAGTCAATGAATGGGTTTCCCTTTTTGTTTTAGCTGACAGGAAGCTCAAAACTAAGTGCTCAGTTACAATAATTATGCATAGCCTATTTTTCTATTTATCTCTTTAATTCTTTTCTGCTCATTTTTTTTTTAACTCCTGATGGCCTTTATTTATTTATTTATTTTTAATAATTTTTAAATTTTAAATATGTGGGGTATAATTCAGGGTTAGGTAAACAAATGTTCTTTATGCAGGTACCCTTGTTGATTAAGTGTGCCCACCCATCACCTGGCAGTTTCCCACTACTGCCACTTCCACTCCCACCCCTCCCTGGCAGTTTCCCACTACTGCCAATCCCTTTCTTACAGTATTATGATAGTTGTTCAAGGTCCGCTTAGGAGTGAGAACATGTGATACTTGGTTCTTTGTTTCTGTGATAAATCACTCAGTATTATAGCCTCTAAGTTCATCCAAGTTGCTGTGAAGCTGTGAAGTTCATAATTTTGTCCTTCTTTATGGCTGTGTAATATTCCATACCACGTTATTTTTTTTTCAGTCCTTTTTTGATAGGCCTTCTCATATTTTAATGATTCAACTAAACCTGTCTTATTGGATAAGCTCTAAATCCTTTGAAACTTGGGATATAAATAAAATAAACTATTTATTATATATCACAGCATGTAGTCTGATACACATAATACATGGTTCATTTTTATTCTATTTTATCATATATTATTATTTTAAAACATGTTATAGGCCTGGCACAGTGGTTCATGTCTATAACCCCAGCACTTTGGGAGGCTGAGGCGGGAGGGCCCTTTGAGGCCAGGAGTTTGAGACCAACCTGGGCAATATAGCGAGGTATCTTCTCACAAAAAACCCTAAACATTTAGTCAGGAGTGTTGGTGCACATCTGTACTCCCAGCTACTTGAGAGACTGAGGCAGGAGGATCGTTTAAGCCCAGGAGTTCAAGGGTACAGTGAGCTCTGGTTGTGCCATTGCACTCTAACCAGGGTGACAACAAAACCCTATCTCAAAAAAAAAAAAAAAAAGAATACTTTATTATTATACATTTAATCTATATCTTTTTTTTTCTTTTTTCTTTTTGAGTCAGAGTTTCACTCTGTCACCCAAACTGGAATGCAGTGGCACACTCACAGCCACTGCAGCCTCAACCTGCTGGGCTCAGGCAATCCTTCTGCCTCAGCCTTCCAAGTAGCTGGAACTACAGGCACCACATCGGCTAATTTTTTGATTTACTGTAGCAATGAGATTTGGCCGTGTTCCCCAGGCTGGTATGGGACCCCTGGGCTCATGCAATCTTTCCGCCTCCACCTCCTAAAGTGCTGGGATTACAGGCATGAGCTACCACGACAGCCTAATCTATATCTTTATAGATGACCCTTAGTTTCATAATTCAGAGAATTCCTGGCATTCGTGTTTTTCTGTTTGGAAAAAGTTTCAATAAATGCAGTAAAAGCAGCAAAAAGACAAATGTCAAGACAATCTTTTTCTAGTTATTAAGTTGCTATGAGCATATCTTAGTCCTTAAAGTTCCTGAAGGATGAAAATGAAAGAAATTTAGGTAATTCTTTTTAGGGTATTCCATACTAAGGCAGAGTAAAATAAGTAGAATTAATTGATGTGTGTGCACTGTGTTGATCTCAGCCTCAGGCTTGGTGACTAAAGAATGCTTGGGAATTCAAGCTATTTACTTCTCAATCATTCTTCAATCAAAATATGGTAGCTATTGATATGTCTAATAGCTAAATGAGAAATGGAACTTCAGAGCTTGGGGGTGTCAGCATATTATAAAGGAATGAATGCATTTGCTGTTTTCACTCGAGAGGGCTTTAGGAAAGTTTTAAGCTCTGTTCCTATGAGGAAAGCAGTCATGCCAATGCAGTATTTACCCACAAATCTTATTTAAGAATTGTAAGGCGCAACTGACAAAACTTTATTTGTTTTTTTAATTTTTAAAATTTTTTATTTTAAATATGTGGGGTACAATTCAGGGTTAGGTATACAAATGTTCATTATGCAGGTATCCTTGTTGATGAGGTATGTCCCCTGCCCCCCGGCAGTTTCCTACTATTGACAATCCCTTTCTTACAGTATACGATAGTTGTTTAAGGTCCTTTTATGAGTGAGAAATGTGATATTCAGTTCTTTGTTTCTGTGATAGAGTACTCAGTATTAGAGATTCTAAGTCCATCCAAGACAAACCTTTAAAAAAGTGACTTCAAGGTATAGCTTCTCCAATTATATCTACATAATTGGATTATATATGATTATATGTTATAATTATATAATTACATATATGTGTGCATATATTATATATGCTTATGTAATTTAAGTTGATTTGTGTGTGGTAGTTTGTGAATCATAGATGCACTTATAAGAACTATTCATTAATTGTTAAAACTCTGAATCCTATTTTTTAAATGGAAAAGATAGTATCAAGACAGATGAACAGGTGGGCTAAGCTTTTTGTTTTGCTTTGTTTTTAAATGTGAAGCCACTTGTAAACAGAAGACACATTGGGTGGAGATGACCAAACCTTTCGGACAGGTATCCTCCCTAATGTATGGTTGTGATGATTGTATATGTGTGTGTGTTTATGTGTGTGCACAAGAGTACACACACACGTGCACATGCATACACACTGAGTTCTTTTTTGAGCATAGGTAAAAAATCACTCTGTCATCTAAAGGTCCTTAATGAATAAAAAAAAAAGTCATTACCAATCCATACCTTGATTTTTCTTAATTTTATTGTTAAAAGCAGGAGAGAGTGGAAGTGGTCATATAATTCTATATGTGTCTCACGGTATCAGGTATAGACAAGAAAGAGTGACAATAGGATTTACTGACCCAGTAAGGCCCATTTTGAGTTCTCTTGAAAAACAGAACTCTGAAATCTGACATAGACACAATCTTGTCCATAGAAAACGATCATTCTCAGAGTTGTAACACCACACAAAGTTTTTGCTTGTTTGTTTTGAGTTGGACTCTCACTCCGTGGTCTAGGCTGGTGTGCAGTGGCACACTCACGTCCACCCCAGTGTTGACCTGCTGGGCTCCGGAGATCCTTGCGCCTCAGCCTTCCAAGTAGCTGAAACTACAGGCGCGTGTTACCACGCCTGGCTAATTTTTTTGATTTTTATTGTGGAGATGAGGTCTCGCCAAGTTGCCCAGGCTGGTTTTGAACCCATGGGCTCAGGTAATCCTCTCACCTTGGCCTCCCAAAGTACTGGGGTTACAGGCTTGAGCCACCGTGCCCAGCCACACAGAGTTTTTATGGTGCATTTTAATATACTTAATTCTACACCTAATTTTCATCTTTCCAACAGTTGAAAAATGTACATTTCGACTCTGTAGGCAGCCTCGCTGATTTCTTTAATAGAATATTTTGTTTATAGAAACAGAAGATCCATATTGTGACCCTTTGGCCGAGGTTGCCAGATTGCAGATGTTCGGTACACTAATAACTGTCACTGTCCCTCTCTTCGTCTCTCCCCAGCTGTGTTCTTTAAACCTTTTCGTTTAATTAAGAGCACAAGTCTCCATGAATAGAACTTAATCATTCTGTGGTTACTAGGTAACCTGTTCCCCGAGCTTAAGAAGAGCATTTTATCTGTTCTTCCTACTGTCAATCAATCACCACAACAATACATTAGGGAGGATACCCACCCTAGAGGTTTGATCATTTCCATGGAATGTGTTCTCTGTTTACAAGCAACTTCACCATTAAAAACAAAGCAAAATAAAAAGCAGAGCCAATCGGTTCCTGTTTTGCAAATATCTTTTCTATATAAAAACTAGAATTCAGAATTTTAACAATTAATGAATTTCTGAAAGAAACTCTTACAAGTGCATTTGTGATTCACAAATTGCCACATGTAAATCAACTTAAAAAAACACAAAACCCTGGTTTCTGTAAGCTACTGGTCTTTATTGGTTCCTTCTTTAGTTTTTTTAAGGAACTTCAGTCTCTGTTCTAGACATACTTGAGTTCTTTGTCTTTTTGGATGTCTGACTGTGATATACTCAAACATTTTAAAGTATTAGGGTGAATGACCCAAATTGCTACTTTGTAAATTAAAAAACGTTCAAATATAGACAATATCATTAGGTTCTACCTAGTAATTTAAAGTATTTGAAAAGCACTATTGGAAACTTAGATCTAATTCAGACTTCAATAATTATATCTTAAGACTGTTTAAGCAGGTGGGCTTAGAAAATGGAGGTGGGGTTGGTTCTTGACTCCCTCCAACACATTCAGTCTCTGACTTAATTGAATCAAATACAAGGTTTCTCAAATCCTCTTTGAGTCCTTGTCTGCAATTACTCAGTGTTCATGATGTTTTTAAACAAAATTTAAATTGTCCAACAGAATAAAAATGGGTTACGAAAATAGCTTCTCGGAATGCAACATGAAGTGTCCGCTGAAGGTTATAGACAGGCAACCTGAGATTAAAGGAAAACATTGAGGCCAAGAAATAAATACAGGTGGTATTTCCCACAGTGAGGGCCTGTCTAGATGGAGACATTGGTGGTGATCTGGGCACAAAAAGACTTGCTGTGTGTCATTTCTAACTTGCAGAGTGGATGTTGGGGAAGAAAGACAAACATGATAGAGGAAGTGGTGCTCCCAGCCTCCTTAATTTATGTTATTTTTATTTTTTGAGTCCGGGGGTCTCACTCTGTCGTCCAGGCTGGAGTGTAGTGGCATGATCACAGCTCACTGCACCCTTGACGTTCTGGACTCAGATGATCCACCACAGCCTCTCAAGTAGCTGGGACTACAAGCAGATGCCACCACACTAGGCTAAAGTTTTTTTATTTTTTTTGTAGACACAAGTTCTTGCTATGTTGCCCAGGCTGGTCTCAGATTTCTGACCTCAAGCAATCCTCCAGCCTTTACTTTTTTTTTTTTTTTTAAGAGATGAGGTCTTGTCAAGTTGCCTGGGCTGGTCTTGAACCCGCAGGCTCAGACAATCCACTCACCTCGGCCTCCCGAAATGCTGAGATTACAGGTTGAGTCACCGACCCTGTCCTAATTTACTTTTTAAACAGGGCCTCAAGTAAGCAAATATCTTCCCTTGTCTTTCAGAGGATTTGGGGACTAAGAGGATATCAGTGATCACTAAGCAAAAATCCTCATCACACACAAAAGACTATGGAACCCAGAGAAAATAAGTAATTAACTCACACAACTCAGCTGACTCCTGATTCAGCACTCATACCACTAAATCAGGAAATAGGCAGCAAGAAAATGATTTCAGTGACTTTTCATCATGCATGTTCACTTTCTTATGCATGAGCTACCTAAAATAATGGAAAAATTGTTTTCATATGCAGTCATGGAAATATTAAATGGAAAAGGTAAATGAGAGTTTGCCTGAGTCTTCTGTCTTAGGCAAGCCTGTACCAAAATAAATACAAATTTGTATATTTTAAAGTCACATATTTTCTTCTAAAAGATCAACATGTTTTATTCTTTCAACAAGAAATAGACCACAGTTGAGTCCAATTTTTCTACTACCCCAGAGATGATTGCTTTGCCCTAAACCAAGGAGATTATCATTTGCATTAAGTTTAGGAACATTATAATGGCAAATTATCCCTCAGGAAGGGCAGCTTCTCTTTCTCAAGGATGTCTTTATGATGCTGGTGACTTCTTGTAAAGTAAAAACCGCCACTTGCTATTTCGACCAATGTTAGTGGGTACCTTTCATGGGCAAGGGTACCTGGCTCATGTTTCTCTCTCAGATTCTGCAGGAAAGTGGCACTTTCTCTACTCATTGGTGATCTTCTCAGCTTTACCTGCTTTGAAGAGGATCTCGGGGAACTGGGTATCTACAGGGATATTGTCAAGTGTCAGGTAACACGAAACAGCGTGAGTATGTGGTGGAATCAACCTACTTTGAACCCTAGCTCTGCTGTGTGCTTGCTGTGAGGCCTTTACTGAGGGCTCATTTCTTCATCTGTAAAAAGTATATTAATAGTGCCGACTTCACGTGATGGCTGTGGGAATGCAAGTGGTCATGCAGGTAAATACTGTGGTGTCTGACTGTCCTAGTTTGGGCTCCTCCAGAAACCAACAATGAGATGAGGATTCAAGCATTGGTAGTTTATTTAGGAGGAGGTCCCAATAAACACCTTGTAAGGGAGACAGACATGAGACAGAGAAGGGAAGACAGCCACAAAAGGGGTGCTGTCTAGCAAGTGACCACTGTGGGCAAGCGGAACTTAGTCCCACCAGGAAGGCAACTCTGGGAAACAGTATGGAACACAGCTGGGCACCGATCCACCATCTGCCAATGGTGCTTGTCTTAAGGGATGCTAGGTGGCTAATTCCCTGGCTTTCTGACTGGCCCATAGGCAAGTAAATGGGGTTTGTTCAGAGAAAACTCTAAGCACTTGGGGGCACGTGCTGGCTATCAGAGGTTGAGATTGGCATGCTAAGAAGTGGCCGGGGCTGAGGAGATGACCAGAGTGTCAACAGTGTCTGCTGCCCTGGCAACAGGCATTGTTTGACATACATTCACTTGTTGTATTTTAAAATATTATTAATGATTGGGCTTGTTGGCTTAGCCTGTAATCCCAGCGCTTTGGGAGGCTGAGATGAATGGAATGCCTGAGCCTGTGGGTTTGAGACCAGCCTAGACAACTTGGCGAGACCTCGTCTCTACAATAAAAAACTAGCCGGGTGTGATAGTGCACGCCTGTAGTTCTGGCTACTTGGAAGGCTGAGGTGGAAGGATCTCTGGAGCCCAGCAGGTCAATGCTGGGGTGGCCGTGAGCGTGCCACTACACTCCAGCCTGGGAGACGGAGTGAGACTCCAACTCAAAAAATATATTATTATTATTATTATTATTATTTTGAATCAGGGTCTCACTCCATCACCCAGGTTGGAGGGAAGCGGAATGATCAGGGTTCACTGCAGCCTTGACCTCCTGGACTCAGGCGATACTTCCTCTTCAGCCTCCTGAGTAGCTGGGACTACAGGTGTGTGCTGCCATGTCTGGCTAATTTTTTTGTAGAGATGAGGTCTTGCTATGTTGCTCAGGTTGATTTTGAATTCCTGGCCTCAAGCAATTTTCCCACCTTGGCCTCCCAAAGTGCCAGGATTGCAGGTATGAACCTCCGCGTTCAGCCAGTATTTTAAAATATTATTATTAAGTGACCTTTTAGGTTCTTTTCACATTGACTGTGCCAGACACGAGGAAGGCATTGTCACGAATATCTGCCTGGCATCCTTTCCCTTTTCTTCCTGTGGGAAGCTCATCCCATGTCCTTTGATCCTGCTCGTCTCTCCTTCCCTATCCCTTCTTTTCTCTCATCCCTCTATTATCACAGGAAGTGGGAATGTGACCCAGG
This sequence comes from Carlito syrichta, assembly GCF_000164805.1. Classification (NCBI taxonomy): domain Eukaryota; kingdom Metazoa; phylum Chordata; class Mammalia; order Primates; family Tarsiidae; genus Carlito; species Carlito syrichta. The sequence continues at coordinate 257,007 of NW_007246495.1, forward strand.
AGAATACTTCCAGACAGTTGGTTGCAGGAACAGACCAAGGTGGGCACGGGACCTTAGTCAGCATGTCACCCTGTCAGCGACCTCCCTCCAGGCTGCTGGAACTGTTGGCACTGACATTCTGCTACATCTGCTAAGCTGGAAGATAGGAGTTCTGGGCTGTTGGCAAGCCATCTTGCTTACTGTGGAAAACATGTGTCCAGCATTGGAGTGGGGAGGCAGAGACAGAGAGAGACACAAAGACAGAGAGAGAGAGACAGAGAGGGAGAGGGGGAGAGAGAGAGACAGAGAGAGAAAGAGAGACAGAGACAGAGGGGACAAAGAGAGAAAGAGAGAGAGGAAAAGAGAGACAGAAAGACACAGGAAGAGAGAGAAAGAAAGAGACAGAGAGGGAGAGAGAGACAGAGAGGGAGAGAGAAATAGACAGAGACACAGAGAGAGACAGAGAAGGAGAGAGACAGAGTCAGAGAAAGACAGAGAGACAAAGACAGAGACCGAGAGAGAGAGAGAGAGAGAGAGAGAGAGAGAGAGAGAGAGAGAAACAGAAAGAGATGGGGGGGGGGAGAGATTGAGAGAGAGAAACACATCCTAAAGCCATTATTTTATGTCAAAATGCAACTCTTGTTGAAGTGAACTGTGCCTCTGGGCCTACTTGTCCTATGAGTCAATAAATCCTTTGCTGTTGCTTGCAACAGAGAATCCTAACTGCCAGAACATGTAATATACATGTGCAGTATTTCACATGCTAGGAATTCTGATACTTGTCTTTTGACACATTGCCGTCCAAAGTTCCCAAGTAGCTGTAAAAGTTGCTTAGAAGGATATAGGAGGCAGGTACATGCTGGCAGCGTCATTATGTCCAGAACATCCTTCCTCTCCTTTGAGGCTTTGGCATTTTCTGTGTCATTGTTCAGTCATAGCATTAAATAACCTCGAGTCACCTACCTCTTGAGAAAGTGATTCTCTGTGCAGTTCTTCGGTCCTGATTACATCAAGGAGAGAGTTTGCTTGTACTAGGATGTCTTTAGCACCTTTTCAGCTTTCTAACCAAGATCAAAGCTCAGGCTCAGGCCAAAGTATTTGGATAAGGTTTGAGAAAGTCATTTTTGTGGTGCTTATTTATGGCAAACACTCTAGTAGCCCTTCTTCATTCCCTTCCCTCTGTATCTCTCTCTTTTTTTTGAGTCAGTGTCTTACTCTGTCTCCCAGGCTGGAGTGGACCAGAGTCTGGACCTCCTGCTCTCAGGCGATCCTTTTGCCTCAGTCTCCCAAGAATCTGGGACTATAGCATGCCCCACTACACCCAGATAGTTTTCTAATATTTTTGTAGAGACATGGTCTTGCCATATTGCTCAGGCTGGTCTCCAACTGCTGGCCTCAAATAATCCTTCTACCTCTGCCTTCCAAGGACTACAGACATGAACTACTATGCCTGGCCCTTATTCTCTTTTCAAGGTTTCAGTTACCCATGGTCAACTGCTCTCCAAAAATATTAAATGGAAAATTCCAGAAATAAATAATTCCTGAGTTATAAATTTCATACTGTTCTGAGTTGCATAATGAAATCTCATGCCATCCCACTCAGTCCTACCTGGGATGCAAACTCTCCCTTTGTCTGGGTCTCCATGCTGTCCAGACTGCCCCCCCAGTGGGTCACTAGGTGACTCTCAGAGACCATCTTCTACTGTTACAAAAAAGAATGAGTAGTGCATTAAGGTATTTTGAGGGAGACCACATTCACTTAACTTCTACTCTAGTATATTGTCAGAACTGTACTATTTTATTATTGGTTATTGCTGCTACTCTCTTACTATGCCTAATTTATAAATTAAACATTATCATAGGTATGCACAGGAAAATAAATACTGTATATAGAATTTGATGCTTTCCATGGTTCCAGGCATCCACTGAGGGTCTTGGAATGTGTTTCTTGTGACTAAAGAGGGACCTCTGTATTGTCCTTCCAATGATGATTAAGCCATAGTTTCTTTTAAAAATAGGGTTAATTTAGGCCCAGTATGGTGGTTCACACCTGTAATCCCAGCATTTTGGGAGGCTGAGCCAGGAGGATCGCCTGAGCTCAGGAGTTCCAGACCAGCCTGGGCAACATAGCCAGACCTCATTTCTTAAAAAAAAAAAAAAAAGTCAGTCAAGCATGGTAGTATCTGCCTGTAGTCTCAGCTACTGGGAAGGCTGAGGCAGGATGATTGCTGGAGCCCGGGAAGTTGAACTGAGCCCAGGAAGTGATTGTGCCACTGCACTCCAGCCTGGGTGACAGAGTGAGATCTTGACTCAAAAAATATATATATGGTTAATTTTGAAAGTGAGTAATTTCAAAGGAATACTATCAGAGATAATGGTACAGGTGGTATAACATGGTAAAAGCTGTGTAGGTGACATTTTAAGGCTTAACTTAGGGAATCGCTCACTTAGTATGATGGTATCTCTGCTTCTGTAGGGAAAAAGAAGGAAATAGGCAAGAATCTTCTCCAATTTGTATGGACTGATTTGTTGATGTGATTTTTTTTTTTTGAGTCGAAGTCTCAATCTGTTGCCCAGGCTGGAGGGCAGTTGCATGACCATGGCTTGCCACAGCCTCGACCTGCTGGCCTCAGGCAATCCTTCTGCCTCAGCCTCCAAGTAGCTGGAAGCTATAGGTGTGTGTCACTACAACCGGCTAATTTTTTTTTTTCTTGTGGAGACAAGGTCTCACCAATTTGCCCAGGCTGGTCTGGAATCCCTGGGCTTAGGCAATCCTCCTGTCTTCGCCTCCCAAAGTGCTGGGATTATAGCTGTGAGCCGCCGTGCACTGATGTGATTTTGACTAAAGGACAAAATTGATTTATCGAGGAAGGTGTCTCGATTTATTTGATAAACATACAGAACACTCCTGTTTCTCAGTTTCTGCTTTCAACTCTACTCTCATGAAGTCCCCTCCCTACTGGGCAGCAGGGGCTCTTCACAACACTTCAACCTAATTCCTTAGTTTTTGTCACTTTCAGTGATTAAATGTCACCTTTATGGGTACACCTAAAGCCCAGACTTCTTCACCACTACACAAGGTTCAAAAAAATCCAGAGCTTATTTATTAAAAAATTGCATCTGTATTCTTACATGTTCAAACTCTAGTCACCTTCAAAGTATTCTCTGTTGGATGCAGTACACCAACCCAGATGCTTTTTCCACTGCTCAAAACAGTTTTTGAACTCAATTCATCAACATTGACGCCTGTTGTTGCTTCTGCTGTTTTTGTTTCACCTCTTCTGCATAGGCAAAATTCCCTTTGGGCATTTTTTCTTCCAGGAAAACAAACAAAAAATTGCTCAGGGACGAGATGGGGTGAATAGGGAGGGTGGGGCGTGGGAGTCATGCCGTTTTTTGGTCAGAAACTGCTGGACACTCAGTGTGGTGTGGGTAGGGGCACTTATAAATCACCCATTATTAAATGGCCAAACTCGAAAGAATCTCCCCCCCCCAAAAAAAAATTAACTGAAGCTGAATACAGTCTCTCCAACAACACTAACTCGTCCACTGATGCTGAGGGGTTCCTAGAACACTCACCTAGCAAGAGAAGCCTGGACTACAAGGGGCCCACCCTCCAAAAGATAATTCCTGGGTTTTTTTTTGGGTCCTCCCTTGTACAATGCCTCTGTGTGACCCAGAACCATTTGTATGCCCTAAAGCTTTTAGGAAAAATAAAAGTCAGTTTCAATGTTTGTTTTTTTTTTGAGTTGGAGTCTCACTCTGCCACCCAGGATGGAGTGCAGTAGCATACTCACGGCCACCCCAATGTCGACCTGCTGGACTCCAGTGATCCTTCCACCTCAGCCTTTCAAATAGCCAGAACCATAAGTGCATACTACCATGCCCAGCTAATTTTTAAAATTTATTGTAAAGACGAGGTCTCGCCAAGTTGCCTGGGCTGGTCTCGAACCCGCACTCAGGCAATGCACTCGCCTTGGCCTCCCAAAGTGCAGGGATCACAGGCTGAGCCACTGAGCCTGGCAGCTACAATTTTTAAGACTCAGCCCTGTATATTTAAACATTCTGACCTTTCAACGTATCCAAAGCCTATCCTTCTCCTCCGCCCATTGCTAGACCATGGGGCTCGCACTGCTGATACTAGGGGTGGCCTGATCTGCTCTCATACCCACATCCACCTCCCTTCATGCCCTGGCTCCTCGGATGCTGAGGTGGAGAAGAAAAAGGAGTGAGAAAGACCTACTCCCTCCTTTGACCTGTCTGTGTTTGCTCTCTTGGGTGACCGACACCTTCTTGCGTAAGGGCTCAAGGTGGACAAATAGTGGCACCAGCATGCCTCTGATGGCGGCTGAGTCCCGAGTGACTTCCTGGATGTTGGTGACATGTTGTAAGATTGGACTCTCAATGACTCCTCACTGTGCATCGTTTCCCATGACTTCAGTGAATTCCCTCCTTAACCTTTGCCATGGCAATCCTCAGCCGGACGATGGACCCAGCCTCCCAGACTTGCAGGTGTGTGGGAACCTCTTCTTTTTTTTTTTTTTTGAGTTGGAGTCTCACTCTGTCGCCCAGACTGGAGTGTAGTGGCACACTCCTAGCCACCGCAGCCTCGACCTGCTGTGCTCCAGCGATCCTTCCGCCTCAGCCTTCCAAGTAGCGGGAACTACAGGTGCGCGCTACCACTCCTGGTTAATTTTTGATTTATTGTAGAGATGAGGTCTCGCCAAGTTGCCCAGGCAGGTCTCGAACCCACGGGCTCAGGCAATCCACTCACCTCAGTCTCCCAAAGTGCGGGATTACAGGCTGAGCCACCGAGCCCGGCTGGGAACCTCTTCTTACTCCTTGGGAGCTAGAACTAGAGGAAGGGAGCTTGAAGAGGAGTGGCCCCTCTCTGCCTGACCGCCCTCCCATCCTGCCGTGTGTCCTTCATCTGTTCCCCTTTGCCTGGATCGTAGAGGCAGGTAAGCGGATCCACAGACTAACAAAGACACTTTAAAGTTATAATAATATTATTATTATTTTTGAATTGGGGTCTAGGCTGGAGTTGCCTAGGCTGGAGTGCAGTGGCATGATCATGGCTCACTGCAGCCTCGACCACATGGACTCAGGTGATCCTCCTGTCTCAGTGTCTTGAGTAGCTGGGACTACAGGTGCGCACCTCCATGCCCAGCTAATTTGTTTTGCTTTTTTTGTAGAGAGGAGGGCTTGCTATGTTGCCCAGGCTGGTCTCGAACTCCTGGGCTCAAGTAATCCTCCTATCTTGGCCTCCCGAAGTGCTGGGATTACAGGTGTGAGCCACTGTGCCCAGTTTAACATAGACATTGACCAGGGAATGGAATGACAACTTCCCTCCTTGTGAGTTCTCCCAAGTACACCATGAATGATTCTCTTGGAACCTGCCTCCCTTGGTTTCTAAGAGGAGAAGCAGTTCTCCCCTTTTTGATACTGCAGGAAGGGGGAGGGAATGGCTTCTTCTCATAAGCAATGCCCCTACAAAAATGAAACTTCTTCATTGGACTCTATCCACATTTTTTTGTTGACGGACATCACAGGTTAAACAATGACCACCCAAAAAAAAAAATGCCCTAGTCCCAGGAACCTGTAAATGATACCATACAAGGGAAGAGGGCCTTTGCAGATGTGATCACGTCAAGGATTTTGAGATGAGGAGATTATCCTAGATTATCTGTGTGAACCCTAAATACAGGCCCTAAAGGTCCTGTCTTTATAGGAAAGACAGAGGAAGATTTGACACAGGCACACAGAAGAAAAGGTAATACAAAAGTGGGTGCAGAAATTGGAATGATACAACCACTACTCAAGGCATGCTGGAGAGCAAGTGGTGGATTATTTCATAGAACCTCCAGAGGAAGTGTGGCCCTGACAGCACCTCGATTTCGGCTCAGAAATACTGATTTCAGACTTCAGCTTCCAGAATTGTGAGAGAATAAATTTTTGTTGTTTTAAACCATCCAGTTTATAGTAATGTTCTTTTTTCTTTTCTTTTCTTTTTTAACAGCCAGAGTCTTTCTCTGTTGCCCAGGCTGCAGTGCAGTGGTATGACCATAGCTCACTGTGGCCTTCAACTCCTGGGCTCAAGTGATCCTCCCTCCTCAGTCTCCTGAGCTGCTGGGTTTACAGGTGCATGCTACCATGCCTGGCAATTTTTTTTTTTTTTTGGTAGAGATGGGGTCTCGCTTTGTTTTCTGGGCTGATCTTAAACTCCTCGGCTCAAATGTTCCTCCCGCCTTGACTTCCCAAAGTGCTGTGATTACAGGTGAGCCACCATTCCCGGGCATATTAAAATTTCATTGTAGGTTGTCATTTTCCCACTATAGTCTCTCCTCTTGAGATTATCAAGAATAATTGTTCAATAACATGAAAATATAGAATAAAGAATTATGAGATTGGAATCCTTGGGTTGTAATGTCTTAACTAGTTGTATAAATTTGAACTGACCCCTCTCTAAGTCTCAGTCTCCTAACCTTTAAAATAAAAGAGTTAAATTGCAAATTAATATTGCTTTCAGTCCCTTATTTCTATGAAAAACTTGGTATTTTTAAAAGGCAGGCTTTTCTTAGTTTTCTGACAAAGGCCAAATCTCTAAAACTTTGAAGTTATTTTAGGATCCATGCTATCACCAGCTTCTCTATAGAAGATGGCAGATTTAGTGTTAGTGACTTCACTGATATTTTGTTCTTGGAAAATTATTCATGGTCTTAAATCACGTTCAAACAGTAAGACTGCTAACAGTACCATTTATAAAAAAACATGAAGAGTTTCAGAGTGAGGAAGGAAACTATTTTGTCTGGTACCTCCTTGCCTGATTGAACTAGGGCATCTTGTATTACACCTATAAGAAGTTGGTTTTTTAAAAATCTGCTTTCATTAAAAGTTTTTTTGCTTTTGTTTTGTTCATTTAAAAAAATCCTCAGTATCCTCTATTTTTTATTTTTATTTTGTTTTTGAGTTGGAGTCTCACTCTGTCACCCAGGCTGGAGTGCAGTGGCATAATCACGGTTCACCACAGCCTTGACCTCCTGGGCTCAGTTAATCCTCCTGCCTCAGCTTCCTGAGTAGCTGGCACTATAGACCTGTGCCATCACACCAGGCAATTTTTTTTTTTTTTTTTGGTAAAGATAAGGTCTTGCTATGCCTAGGCTGCTCTCAACCTCCTGAGCTCAAGGAATCCTCCTGTGTTGGCTTCCCAAAAGTGCTGGGATTACAGGTGCAAGTCACCACACCTGGCCTGTTTTCTCTAATCTAAAGCAGAAATCACAAAAATCTGAAGGAGTGGGCAGTTGAAATGTTTGAAGACAATAGGTGTTAAGGCACTGGTATTGCTGCCAGGTGTTTTCCCTGCTCAGGTACTCTGTCTTTTCAATGGTTCACTGATCAAATACAACAGCAGGCTGTACACTGGACATAAGCACCACTCAGAAACCCAGGATCTCAAGGGGTTGGTAGCCAAAACCGGCTGCTTATTAAGAGTCTCTTGGAAGATTTCTCAAAGAACTAAAAGCAGATCTTCCATCTGATCCAGCAGATTCACTACTTGGTACCTACCCAAAGGAAGAGAAATTACACAAAAAAGACACCTGCACTCTTAGGTTTATAGCAGTACAATTTACAATTGCAAAGATGTGGAATCAACCTAAATGCCCATCACCTGATCAGTGGATAATAAAAATGTGGTATATGAGGTCCGACAATTAGGTTTGTGAACCATCCTAGAAAAAGTGCTACATACCTCATTGCTGAATATCACTACAGTCACCTTCAAAGTACTCCCCTTGGGAAGCTATCATTGTCAACTCTTGAGGTTGGAACTTATTACAAACATGCCACCGTGCGCTTATGTTGGCAGCACTGTACAAATAACTGTATTGGAACACCCTTCCTACTCACCTGTTCTGGCCCTCAGTGACTTTTTTCTTTATCTGAAGATAAAGGAAATATTGAAGGGAAGACATTTGATGACATTCAGGACATCAAGGGTAATATGATGACAGCTCTGATGGCCATTTCAGAGAAAGAGTTTCAAAATTGCTTTGATAGGTGAACTAAGCACTGGTGTCAGTGCATAACTTCCCAAGGGGAGTACTTCAAAGGTGATTGTAGTGATATTCAGCAATGAAGCATGTAGCATTTTTTCTAGGATGAGTTTGCAAACTTAATTGTCAGACCTGTGTATACACTGTAGGATCCTGTTCAGCCGTAGAAAAGAATAAAATAATGTCTTGTGCAGCAACTTGAATGGAACTGAAGACCATCATCCTAAGTGAAATAACTCAGGAATGGACAGCCAAAACTCCATGTTCTCACTTATAACAGGGAGCTAAACTAAGGGTCTGCAAGGCACAGAGAATTGTGTCATAGACATTGGAGTCTTAGAAGGGGGAGGGCGGGAAGGGGGGAAGGATAAAAAATCACCTGTCATGTACAGTGTGTACTAGTGGGGGCAATGGGCACACTTAAAACCCAGATGTCTTCACCAGTATACAATGTATACAGGTAACCAAAACCTATCTGTACCCATAAAGCTATTGAAATAAAAAGTCTTCTGGAGCAATTTTGCTTGCCAGAAACCCTGAATTTGTTTTGGTTTGGTTTTGAGCATTGGTGTGTATGTGTGTGTATGCGTGTGTGTGTGTGTTTTTTTCATTTCCTCTGCTGATTCTCTTGTGGATCAGAGGTGAAAAGCACTAGAGATATAGTGTTACAGGTTTCTTACACTACAAATGAAGGGGTATATTGTAGGTAGTCTCTGATTAAAGAGTATGTGTAAGCCTAGGGCTCTTAATGCATTTTACATGTGATAGTTTTGACACTAAATAAAAGACAGAAGTAGTCAGATTGGATGAACAACAAGACCCAGCTATATGCTTCTTTGCAGATAGCAACAAGCAGATTCTGAAATTGTTATGAAAAATTGAAGTAACAAGAGTAGTCGAAACGATTCTGTAAAGTAAGAACAAACTACAGAAGTTGTATCATAAGGGGAAGATGGGTGAAGTGTAGATAGGAACTCTTGCCACTCTTCTGGAAATTTAAAGTTATTTCAAAATAAAAAGTTAAAAAACTTAACTCTGTTTATCAGGCATTATGCCAGTTGAAAGATGAGGAAACTGAGTCACAGTGGAATTTTTCACAAATGTACTAAATGGACTATCTTGTACTTCAACCTAGTTCTGTCTGACCATCAAGATTGTCCTTTTTTAAAAATAAATGAATTCCGGGTTTTGGGGGGTGCACCTTGTGTTTGGTTCACACTGGTGTCTGCGTCTGGTGAGGGCCTCAGGCTGCTTCCACTAACGGTGGAAGGTGAAGGGGAGCCAGTATGTGGAGAGATCACATGGCGAGAGAGGGAGCAAGAAAGTAAGAGGGTAGATGCCAGGCTTTGTTTAAACAACCAACTCTCATGGGAATAAATCGAGTGAGAACTTGCTCATGATCCTGAGGACAGCACCAAGCCAAGCATGAAGGATTCACTCGTGACCCAAACACCTCCCATGCTGGGGATCAAATTTCACCATGAGAATCGGAGGAGTCAAACCAACAAACCACAGCAGTGCTTAAACATGAAGTCATTTGTAAGGACAGGCTGAATGAGGCACTCAAGAAATCATCACAGCAGCAGCCACTAAAAATAGAACTCCTGACAGTCAACCTCTTCTTCTCAGTGTGAGCTGGACAGAGTCTCTCACCTCTGTGCCAGTGCTCCATCGTGCCATCTTCTGCTTTCCCTTCTGCATGAATAGTTACCAATGAGAAATGCATGGGAATAAATGGACAAAGAAGAGAACAAAGCTGCACTTGTTCAAATAAAGCCCAGCTGTTAGGACATAGCTCTTATACCACAAGTACCGATCCCAAGTGTTTCTTGGAAGTGATCTCTTTCCACTCAATCAAGACAGAACGCACTTAACATTCCTCATTTCCTGCTTTTATGCAGCTCTATAGTATAAGCTCTGTGGGGTCTTGTCAGACTCTTTGTTGTTGAGTAATAGTACATTTGTTTGAAAGGGAAAAAAAGATAGGCAAATTAGAAAGGAGTCTATTGCAGAAATGTAATAGGCCTGCTCTCCTTGCTGGGAATGGGCTGTTGTTGTAGCCCAAACATTTTCCTCATGACCAGGGTACAGTGTAGTGGCACAATCTGTCACCCAGGCTGGAGTGCAATGGAGTGCAGTGGTACAATCATGGCTACTGCAGTCTCAACCTGTTGTACTCAGGTGATCCTTTTGCCTCAACCTTCCAAGTTGCTGGGACTACAGGTGTGTGCCACCATGCCCAGCTAATTTTTTTTAATTGTAGAGATGAGGTCTCGCTGTGTTGCCCAGGCTGGTCTCAAATACCTGGACTCAGGCAGTCCTCTTGCCTCTGCTTCCCAAAGTGCTGGAATTATAGGCGTGAGCCATGGTGCCCAGCTACCATCCGCTTATATATAGAGGCTAAACTTTCAGTGAAGTAAGCCATAACCTAATACTTGCTCTACTCAAGAGCCTAAAAAAACCACAGACATTCACCCAAATCCATATTTTCCCAGCATAATCAAAGCATATGAAACACTTCGGTATTGCGTGGAAATGTGTCCTGGTTTCATTTACCAGGTGAGGATTACATACATTTTATAGTGTAAATGTGCATGCCTTTTCAGCTGTTTTTAAAAGGTATTTCATCTGCAGAAATCACTGAATTACAGCTTGTCATATATTTACACAAACCAAATTAAAAAGTTTTGCACTCTGTGACATACAAAATGTGCATCAAGTTATTTATTTGCAAGAGTGGTTATGTAGAGTCAAGGTCCTAGGTTACTGTGAATGCATATCGGCCAACATTTGGCTTGTTGGACTACAAGTGAATATAACTAGTGAGAACATTAACTTCTTGGTCCTGAACTGTTATACAATGTGTTAGCTTTAGCTCTCAGAACTCAGTAACTAAACTAGAGTAGGAGTAGTTGAAATGTGCCATTTTAAAGTATCATTGGACCACAAAAAAATGTGAATTACTCATTGCTATGATCTAAAATTTTTTGCCTCCTCCAAAATGTGTATGTTATATCTTAACGCCCAATGTGATGGCATTAAGAGGTGGGGTCTTTGAGAGGTGATTAGGTGAATGGGACTATTGCCTTTTTAACAAGGCCCTTTCCTCCTTGTAATGACACGGTGAATAGATAGCAGTGAATGAACCAGGAAGTGAGCTCTCACCAGCCAGCACTCTGATTTTGGACTCCTCAGCCTCCAGAACTGTGAGAAATACATTTTCATAGTTTATGACAATTTCTTATATCAGCCTGAAAAGACCCATGGTTAGTGATCAATAATAAGAATGAAAATGATCTCTGTAAAATCTAAAGACACTGTAAAAATGCCAAAGGGTTAGAGAGAAAATGCCAAAGATGAAAGATGCAAAAGTAATTCAATCAGATGATATAGAAAAATGAAAGCAGAACTTTAAAAGTATAATTGGCCCTGCTTGTGCCTGGGGCTGAGTGTCTCGCTCTCTCTGGAGTTCGGTCTGTTTCTCCAGGCTTATGGCTCCAAGTCTGGTCAGGCTCGGTAGGGCAGGGGGGCTGTCAGTTAGGTGGCATGTGCAACCCAGGGGCTAAGACTTTCATAGCTGCCAGGCTACTGTTATATGGTACAGTAGTAGGGACTGCCTTGTCTACAGTGAGAGAATTTTATCCCTCTCAGCCAGGTAGATGGTCAGAGAAGGAAGAGCATGAACGATATTTATTGAGCATCTACTACATGTAAAGTATTATACCCAATGTTGAGGTAGTGACACAAGATGGAGGTGGCTGAGTGGAAAAACACAAAGGCCTGACACAGAAATCAAAAGATAAGACTGGAATTATTTCTATGTAAGTGTGCTCTCTCTTGCAACTCCTACCGCATCTCAGAGTAGACTGTATGTTCCTAAAAGACAGGAACTCCAATAAGATACAACATGGTATGGGGGAAAAATCTCAGCTTCTATATGGATCTGTGTGCTCTGATCCTACTTTTATTTAACCTCTCCTGAGCCCGCTATTTTTCCTCTACAAAAGGAGATTAGCTGGGTGCAGTGGCTCACGCCTGTAATCCCAGTACTTTGGGAGGCCGAGGTGAGAGGATTGCTTGAGCCTAGAAATTTGAGACCAGTCTGGGCAACATAGCACGACCTTGTCTCTGCTAGAAATAAAATAATTAGCTGGGCATGGTGGCGTACGCCCATAGTTCCTGCTACTCAGGAGGCTGATGTGAAAGGATTGCCTGAGTCCAAGGGTTTGAGGCTGTGGTAGCCATGATTGTGCCACAGCACTCCAGCCTGGGTGACAGAGTAAGACCCCAACTCAAAAAAAAAAAAATAAAAAAACCCAAAAAACTATCTCTAAAGGTTATTTTCACATACATTAGATGTTCAAGGTTAATTTCTCTTTCCCTGGGACCTTGCTCTTTCCCTTGGATGCTTGAGAGAAAAATGAATTAAGAACATTTTATAGAATTGTAGACTGTCAAGACTGAAAAAGCCTTTCAAAATCATCTAGGTCAACTGTCTCATTGAATTTAATTACATTCTCCTTTTTTTAGAGTTATAAATTGATGGGAAAAAGTTGCTACTATCAAAATATAATGACATCTTGTCTATTAGATGGAAAAAGATAGAAAAGGCTGAGATAAGCAGTATTTGAGAAGATGTAGAGATGCTTTATGTTCATGCTTTGCTGGTGAGTGTTAGAGGTTGGCTTCACTCTTCTAGGGTGCAATCTGGATGATGTGGGCCCCAAACTTAAATATGTATGAGGAGGGAACCCCCAAAAACCCAGAATTATATTTTGGAGGGTGGGCCCCATGTAGTACATGCTTCCTTTGCTAGATGAATGTTCTAGGAACTCATCAGCATCAATGATCCAGCTAGCATTGTGAGAGACTGTGTTCAACGTCAGTGAATTTTTGGGGGAGAGATTCTGTCAATGTGTTTTTCCATTTCATGATGAATGATTTACAAGACCACCTGCCCACACTATACTGAACACTTCACAGTTTTTGACCCAAAATGGCATGACTCCCGTACCCTACCCTCCCTATGCACCAGGTCTTGCCCCGAGTGACAGTTTTTTGCTTCCTCAGATGAAGAAAGTCCTCAAAGGGAAGTGTTTTGCTGATGTGGAGATGAAACAAAAAACGACTAAAGCACTAAAAGGCATCAAAATCGACAAGTTCAAAAACTGTTTTGACAAGATGAAAAAATGTCTTGAAAAGCATATTGCATCACACAGAGAATACTTTGAAGGTAACTGACTGAAGTTCAAACTTGTAAGAATAAATATACAATTTTTAAATAAATAAATTCCAGGCTTTTTTGGGTTCCCTCCATACCTTTGGTTTAGCAATCTCACATCTAATAATTTATCCTGTGGAGATCATTGATCAATTGCACAATGATATGCATGGAAAAGGATCTTGGTGGTATTGTTCACTTAAACAAAGTGATGGAAACATCCTACCTATTTCTAAATAGGAGTTTGGTTAAATAAATTATGGCGCACCTATGCAGCAGAGTGTAAGACTAATCTATACCGATTGGAATGGGAAGATCTTTACAACGAACTGAGTGGGAAAGGCAGATTATGAAACCCCATGCAGATTACAGTCTCACTATATGTAGCTATTGAGACATGCACGTGTCAAATGCACAGACAGCTGTGGTGGGGGTGATAGTCACCACGATTTTACCAATTCCTGTTGGTTGATTTAGGCTGATGTTTGCTTTATTCTTTGCACGCTTCTAAAATGCATAGACTGTCTACTTGGTCATGCATTGGCTTTAAAAAAATATATAAACTCTTTAGCTTTTCTCTTTTTTTTGAGTAAACACACATACAGAAAAGTGCACCAATGGACTATATCCATGTAATCAGCGTCCGGATCAAGAACAGATCATGAGGGCATCCAGAAGACTCTCCCCGTATTTCTACCCATTGCTACCACCCACAAGATGATGACTATCTGAATATCTCGCCCCATAGATTCATTTTTACCAATTTTTATACTTTATATAAGTGGACTCATACAATATGTATCCTTTGTGTCTGACTTCTTTTTTGTTGTTTTGTTTTGAGGTGAGGGGTTCTCCCTCTGTCACTCAGGCTGGAGTGCAGTGGCATAATAATGACTTACCACAGCCTTGACCTCCTGGACTCAAGCAATCCTTCCACCTCAGCCTCCTAAGTGCTGAGACTACAGGTACATGTCACCATGCCTGGCTAATTTTTTGATATTTTGTAGGGACAAAGTTGGACTATGTTGCCCAGGCTGATCTCAAACTCCTGGTCTCAAGTAATCCTTCCTTCTTGGCCTCCCAAAGTGCTGGATTTACAGCTACAAGCCATTGTGCCCAGCTATGTATTGACTTTATCATCAGAAAAAAAAAAAAGCATAAGCTATTTTCAACTTGAAACAAAAGACAGGAAAATAAAGATCCCTTCAAATTGTATTGAATACAGAGTGGTATTGAACAGTATCACTGTGCAGAATACAATTTTATTTTTATTATTTGACCTGACTGCCAAGCCAGTTGCTCACACATTTACAACTGCAGAAAGCCCACAGCCCAGTGCTACTCATTTTCTTCCTCTCTCCTTTTGTGGATTTTGGGACTTACCACTGATTTTTTTTGGAAATGAATCAGCAAATAAGTAAGTACATAAATAATAACAAGTACTCTTGTCTCTCCCTGATTGTGAAGCTTATACTATCATAAACCCATGTTTTTCCTGAATAACAGCAAATGGTTGACCACCCCATAATGCAAATCTGCCCCTAAGTGACATCCAAACAAAACATAGCTCCTGTCTTGTGATTAAAGAATTTGAAAGGCTCCTGGGCAAAACGCAGGATGTGTACTGTGTACTGGTTGCCATGGTTTTGACTGAGGATGGGCTATTTAAGCTTATCCTTAATTTGGGTAGGCATGAGTGTCAGCTTTGCAGGGTTAAAAATGGTGTAAAAGACATGGCTGTTTTTAGACTGAATGGGAGTCTAGCTATAGTAACAGCTAAAAATAGAGATTCCTATCTTTAAGTAACCCTTTGATTACCAAACTAGATAAAGAAATTAATCGCAGTAGATTCTTTTTAGAAAGTAAGCTGGCATGACAGGAAAAAAAAGCTGGTTTCTAATTATACAGGAATTTTTGAACCAATATCCTAATATTAAAAATAAAACCTGCTGTATGTATTGAAAAGGCTTATTTTAACTAGTTAGTTCCCATAGTAGCTTTACTTTGTTGAAAGAATCCAGATTGTACCCAACTTAAGGTTTTTAGTAGCTGATTTCTTTTTCCATTTGTAAATAGTACTTTGTTGTAAACAAGAGGTTGTCTCCTAATAGTTTTCTCTTGATTCTGTTAGCCATATGATTTCATGTAGCATACTGTGCATTATTAAAATGTGGAGATCTCTTTATCAAGGGCCTTAACACCGAAAGTAAAGGAATCTATTATAAAGGCTGGATAAATAACATACACTTACCCCTTGTTTTGGAAACTCTAGTGGGTCTTTGACGGGCAAATGATAGTTTGGAAGGCCCATTCAGATTGGAATCAGAAAACCAAATTTCTAGTTTTAGTCCTGCATTTGGCCCTAAGATTTAGGGCAAATCGCTTAATCTGCTGGGTCCTCGGTTTCTTTAATTGTATACTCATCAATTTCAAGGATATTTGGATCAGATGAGTGATCTACTTTTAAAACTTTATTATTTCTTATTTTTACATAGTTGAGGGCTTTCTTCAAATAAAGCCCACTTGGAAGCCCATTATGAAAACAGGAAAAGTGGATTTCTACTTGGTAAAGATGTCTTGGAATTGGGAGGGTCCTGAGTGTTTCTTGTCCCCCCCTTCACCCCCTTGAAACACCAAGCAGGAGCCCATGGGGCTTCTCAGAGCACAATGAGGACCATTGGTTTAGACAAATGTTAACATCTCATTCCATTTTAAAAGTCATTCTGTGGTTCTGAGAGTCATTCTGTGGTTCTGAGAAATCTCAAAAAAATCTCAAAGAATTTATTTATTTTTAATTGAGTTGAGGCCTCATTCTATCACCTAGGCAGGAGTGTAGTGGAATGATCATGGCTCACCACAGCCTTGACCTCCTGGGCTCAGGTGATCCTTTCACCTCAACCTCCTGAGTAGCTGGGACTACAGGCATATACCACCACGCCTGGCAAATTAAACAAAATTTTTTTTTAATTTTAAAGATGTGGGGTACAATTCATAGTTAGGTATACAAATGTTCATTATGCAGGTACCCTTAATGATGAAGTGTGCACCCCCCACCCCTGGCAGTTTCCCATTACTGTCAATCCTGCCCTACCCATCCCCTGGCAGTTTCCTACCACTGCCAATCCCTTTCTTATAGTATCATGATAATTGTTCAAGGTCCGCTTATGAGTGAGAACATGTGGTACTCAGTTTTTTGTTTCTGTGGTAGATCACTCAGTATTATAAGTCCATCCAAGTTGCAGCAAAGTTCATAATTTTGTCCTTTTTATGGCTGCATAATATTCCATCGTGTATATGTACCACATTTTAAAAATCCAGTCCTCTTTCAGTGGGTAGCATAGGTCGTTCCATGTTTTTGCTATTGTGAATAATGCTGCAATAAACATAGATGTGCAGGTATCTTTTTCGTAGAGTGATTTAAGTTCCTCTGGGGATTTTCCCAGAAGGGGGATTGTGGGGTCACATGGAAGGTCAATTTTTAGATCTTTTAGGAATCACCACTGCTTTCCACAGAGGCTGTATTAGTTTACACTCCCACCTACAGGGTAGAAGTGTTCCCTTTTCCCCACTTCCTCTCCAGTATCTGTTGTTTTTAGAGTTATTGATGATGGTCATCCTGACTGGAGTTAGGTGGTATCTCAGTGTGGTTTTAATTTGCATTTCTTTGATGACTAGCGGGTCTGAGCATTTTTCCATGTAAATGTTGGCTGCTTGTATGTCTTCTTTTGAGAAGTGTCTATTAATATCTTTTGCCCACTTTGTAATGGAGTTGTTTGTTTTTTTCTTTTCAGCGCATTTGAGTTCCTTGTAGATCCTAGATGTTAGGCCTTTGTCAGATATACAGTTGGTAAATATTTATTTTCCAGTGTGTGGGCTGTCTCCTCACTCTCTTGATGGTTTCTTTGGCTTTTCAGAAGCTTGTCAGTCTGATGGGGTTCCACTTGTCTATCTTATCTCTTATGGCATGGGCACTTGGGGTTTTGATCAGGAATTGGCTGCTAGTTCCAATTTCCATAAGGGTGTCTTCCGCATTTTCTAAAGTTCTTGTAGTTTGAGGTTTTATGTTTAGGTCTTTGATCCATTTAGAGTGATTTTTGTGTATGGTGATAGATAGGGGTCTTGTTCTAATCTTCTTCATGTGATCAGCCAGTTTCCCCAGCACCATTTACTGAATAGGTTCTTGTCTCCCCAGTGGTTGATGGTGGAGGCTTTGTTGAAGATGAGTTGGTTGAGAAATTGAGGTTTTGTTTCTGGCATCTCTATCCTGTTCCATTGACCTATATGCCTGTTCTTGTATCAGTACCAGGCTGTTTTGATTACTGTAACCTTATAATAAAGTTTAAAGTTTGAGAGTGTGATACCTTTGCTTTTTTTGTGTGTGTGTGCTGAGGATTGTTTTAGCTATTTGTGTTTTTCTATGTTTCCATATGAATTCCAGTATTGTTGTTTCTAGGTCTGAGAAGAATGATGCTGGTAATTTAATGGATATTGCATTAAATCTGTAGATTGCCTTGGTAGGATGGACATCTTAATGATGTTGATTCTTCCAATCATGAGCATGGAATATTTTTCCATGTGTTTGTGTCATCTGTGATTTCTTTGAACATTGTATTACAAGTGGATCACTATGCCCAGGCTAAGAATCTTTCTTAGAAGGTAGAAATCAGTCGGGCTCAGTGGCTCAGTCTGTGATTCCAGTGCTTTGGGAGACCGAGGTGAGATTGCCTGAGCCCACGGGTTCAAGACCCACCTAGGCAACTTGGTGAGACCTCATCTCTACAATAAATCAAAAATTAGCCAGAGGTGGCAGCGTGCGCCTGTAGTTCCAGCTACTTGGAAGGCAGAGGCGAAAGGATGGCTGAAGCCCAGCAGGTCGAGGCTGCAGTGGCTGGGAGCGGTCACTGCACTCCAGTCTGGGTGACAGAGTGAGACTCCAACTCAAAAAAAAAGAAAAAAAAAAAAAAAAGGAGGTAGAAATCTTCATATTATATCTACCAAGATAAAAGTATAGCAACATCAAAAAGATAGCAATTATTTTTTTCAATATTGTGGGTTACAAAAATTGTTGCTTTGATTTTCCTGA
Source organism: Carlito syrichta (assembly GCF_000164805.1). Taxonomy (NCBI): domain Eukaryota; kingdom Metazoa; phylum Chordata; class Mammalia; order Primates; family Tarsiidae; genus Carlito; species Carlito syrichta. The sequence goes on from NW_007246495.1 coordinate 275,344, forward strand.
TACAAATGTTCCTTGACTCATGACAGGGTTACTCCCTGATAAACCCATATTAAATGGACAAGATTGTTAAGCCAAAAATACATTTAGTACACTTGAAATATTTAACTTACAGCTCAGTCTTATCGATCTTAAACATACTCAGAACACTTATGAGGAGGGACCCAAAAAACCCAGGAATTTATTTATAAAAAATTGTATATTTATCCTTACATGTTTAAATTTCAGCCAACTTCAAAGTACTCTCTGTTTGATGCAATACACCTATTGAGCTGCTTTTTCTGCTGCTCAAAACAGTTTTTGAACTTGTTGATTTTGATGCTTTTTAGTACTTCTGCCATTTTTTGTTTCACCTCTTCCACATCGGCAAAACATTTCCCTTCGAGAACTTTTTTCATCCAGGAAACAAAACCAAGTTGCTTGGGGGTGAGATCAGGTGAATAGGGAGGGTGGGGCACTGGGGTCATGCTGTTTTTGGTCAAGACTGCTGAATACTCAGTGTGGTATGGGCAGGTATGCTCGTAAATCACCCATCACGAAGTGGGCAAACACGTTGAAAGAATCTAAAAAAAAAAAAAAAATATTCAGCCGGGCTCGGTGGCTCAGCCTGTAATCCCGCGCCTTTGGGAGGCTGAGGTGAGTGGATTGCCTGAGCCCGCAGGTTCGAGACCGCCTGGGCAGGGAGACCTCATCTCTACAATAAATCAAAAAATCAGCCGGGCGTGGTAGCGCCTGCCTGTAATTCCGGCTACTCGGAAGGATCGCCGGAGCCCAGCAGGCGAGGCTGCGGTGGTCGGGAGCGGCCACTGCACTCCAGTCTGGGCGACCGAGTGAGACTCCAATTAAAAAAAAAAAAAAAAATTCACTGAAGCGGTACAAAACCTGTCACAATGCTAGCTGGGACACTGATGCTGATGGATTCCTAGAACACTCACCTAGCGGAGGAAGCCTGTACTACAAGGAGCCCACCCTCCAAAGATGATTCCAGGTTTTTTGGGTCCCCTCCTTGTACGTCAGCCAGCAGTCGGGCAACATCACCTAACACAAAGCCCATTTTATAATAAAAAGTTTTGACTACCTCATGTAATTTATTGAATACTGTACTGAAAGTAAACAACAGAATTGTTCTATGAGCACTTGGAGTACAGTTTCTACTGAAAGCATGTCACTTTCACACCATCATAAAGTCAAATAATTGAAACACTGTAATTTGAACCATTGCAAAGGGGACTGTCTGCATTTGACATCAAGGGACACTTGTGTGAATCATCTTCCCACTGCCTGTTTGATAGGAGACCTTAGAATAAGACTACTTATTGCTTCATGCATGCCCTTTGCTGGGTTTGTCTTTTTACAAATGTCTGCCATTGACTCATCGTTTCATAATTTTCATATTCTTTTGGATTTTTTAATGACTTTGCATGGTCTAAAAATTCCATTATGTTGAGTCATAGGATACTGCTGGTAGGGGTGACTTGTTTACTGTCAGTGCTAATCCAGCCTTTCTATTTATGTTGATGTAGAAATTTTTTTTTTTTTGAGTTGGAGTCTCACTCTGTTGCCCAGACTGGAGTGCAGTGGCTGCGCCCGGCCACCACAGCCTTGGCCTGCTGGGCTCCGATGATCCTTCCGCCTCAGCCTTCCGAGTAGCTGGAACTACAGGCATGCGCTACCACGCCTGGCTGATTTTTTGGTGTATTGTAGAGATGAAGTCTCGCTGCCCAGGCAGGTCTCGAACCCGTGGACTCAGGCAATCCACTCACCTCAGCCTCCCAAAGGCACGGGATTACAGGCTGAGCCACAGAGCCTGGCTTTTTTTTTTTTTTTTTGAGTTGGAGTCTCACTCTGTTACCCAGGCTGAAGTACAGTGCCACAATCATGGCTCATGGCAGCCTCAACCTCCTGGGTTCAAGAGATCTTCCCACCTCACCCTCCTGAGCAGCTGGAACTACAAGAGCATGCCACCATTTCTGGCCATTAACATTTTTTTTTCTTTTTTTACAGAGATAGAGTCTCACTATGTTTCCTAGGTTGGTCTCTAACTCCTGGGCTAAGTGATCCTCCTGCTTTGGACTCCCAAAGTGCTGGGATTACAGGTGTGAGTCACCACACCTGGACCAGAACACTTTTAATTTTTTTTTTTTTGCCAGGTTCTTGCTCTGTCACCCAGGCTGGAGTGCAGTAGCACAATCATAGCTCCACAGTTTCCAACTCCTGGGCTCAGGTGATTCTCCTGCCTCAGCATCCCAAGTAGCTGAGACCACAGGTGTGCACCACCATGCCTGGGTAATTTTTTTTTTAACTTTTTTTGTTTTGGAGATGTGACCTCACTATATTGTCCAGGCTGCACTTATGCCGTTCTTCCCTCCTCCTCTCCCTTCTTTTCATTCCAAAGGAAGTTGTAACACTGAGAAGAGTTCTGGTTAGATCAAACACTTGTGAGTTCACATGGAGGAAGCTGGAGTTCAGGCCCCCAAAGGATATTTTTACTAAAACACGACCGTCAATTATTCTATATTTTCTAAAACAGGAAATAGTGACAGCGTGAGAAAGAAAAGTAAGTCTTCTGAGAGTTTTTCATTGTTTCAAACAAAATCTCAGGATCAACAATGGAGCCTTTACTGGATTCTTGTCTTAGTTAACATCTCTAGTAGCTGTGATCTTCCGAGGAATCAACTGTAGTATAATCTGCAGCTGGAAATGATGAGTGCTTCTGGGTGCTGTGCTTCACAGAGAAAATAAAGTTGGCTAAATGTACTATGGTTCAATAATATAATCTCTCTCTCTCTCTTTTAAGTTGGGGTCTCATTCTGTTGCCCAGGCTGGAGTAGAGTGGCACAATCCTGGCTCACTGCAGCCTTGACCTCCAGGACTCAGGCAATCCTCCCACTTCAGCCTCCCTAGTAGCTGGCACTACAGGCTTGCGCCACCACACCCAGATAATTTTTTTTTTTTGTAGAGACAAGGTCTCACTATGTTGCCCAGGCTGATCTTGAACTCCTGGGCTCAAGCAATCCTCCCACCTTGGCCTCCTAAAAGTGCTGGGATTGCAGGAATGAGCCACATGTCCTGCTATGATCTCCATGAGAAAAAAAATATTGTCCACCCCTAAATGCTTCAAACTAACATTTATGTTGTGCTTCCTAAACCATTTATAGAGAAATCACATCAACCACCTACCACTTGTTAAAAAGAACAAGTATTTGAACACTGAAAGGCAACTTTATAAAGCAGCAAGGGAATTGGAAATGGAAAGAGATGACAGGCTGGAGACTAACTGATTTCTTCCTTTTCTTTTTCATTTGCTTTAAACCTTTAAGGTATAATACACGTTCAGAGAAATGCATACCAGTGCCAGCTTGCTGAATTTTCACCAACTAAACATACTTGTATAACCAGCATCATCAAGAAACAGACTATTCCCCAAACTCTCTAAGTTCTGCTCTTTCTCCTTCCGGAAACTGTCCTTTCCTCAAGGTTACCTGGTACCTTGCCTTCTAATAGCATAGATTAATTTAGTCTGTTTGTAACTGTTTGTAACTTTTACATAAATGGAGTAATATAATATGTGGTCTTTTGTGTCTGGATTTTTTTCACTTAACTTTATGTTTATGTTACGCTATTATTATTATTTTTTTGAAACAGTGTCTTCCTCTGTTGCCCAGGCTGGTGTGTGCCCAGGCTGTTGCCCAGACAGTGGCATGATCAGAGTTTACTGCAGTCTCTAACTCCTGGGCTCAAGCTATTTTCTCACTTTAATCTCCTGAGTGGCTAGGATTACAGGCATGTGCCACCATGCCCTGTTAACTTTTAAAACTTTTGTAGAGACAGGGTCTTACTATGTTACCCAAGCTGGTCTTGAACTTCTGACCTCAAGTGATCCTCCCTCCCCAGTCTCCTAAAGTGTTGGGATTATAGGCTTGACCCACCCTGTTCAGCCTGTTTATTCATTCTGATAAAGAATATGAAATTGTGCTACTATACCCCAATTTATTGATTCTATTGTTGATGTACACTTTGGTGGTTTTTGGTTTTTAACTACTATAAATTATGCTTCTAATGAGCATTTTTTATTATATCTTTTGAGTATATAGGAGTGAAATTGTTGTTTCATAGGATAAACACATGTCCACATTAATAGGTCCTGCCAAACAGTTTTCTCAATGATTGTACCAGCTTGCATTTCCTACATTACTGGATGCAAATCTTGGTTGCTGTCTATACAGCTGATCGCCGAGCAACATGGATTTGAACTGTGAGAGTCGACTTAATGCACAGACTTTCTTCCACCTCTACCACCTTTGAGACTGCAAGGCCGACTCCTTCTCTCCCTCCTCAACCCACTCAATGTGAAGATAAGGATGAAGGCCCTTATGATGATCCTTGTACACTTAATGAGTAGTAAATATATTTTCTCTTTCTTTTGATTTTCTTGACATTTTCTTTTCTCTAGCTTATTTGATTGCAAGAATACAGCATGCAATACATATAACACACAAAATGTGTCCATTGACTGTTTATTTTATTGGTAAGCTCTGTTAATAGTGAGCTCTTAGTAGTTACAATTTTGGGGATTCAAAAGTTATACACAGATTTTCGACCGTGCGGGAGGTGGGTGGCCCTAATCCCCATGTTGTTCAAGGCTCAACTCTACTCACTAACACTTGTTATTTTCTGGAGGGGGGTGGTGAATAGCAGTATCACATTATGGTTTTAATTTTCATTTCTCTGATGACTAATAAAGTAGACACATCTCACACATGTATTGTTCATTTAAATAGCTTCTTTTTTTTAAACTGGGGTCTTGCTCTGTTCCCCAGGCTGGAGTGCAGTGGCACAACCTCAACCTCCTGGGTTCAACAGATCCTTCTGTCTCAGCCTCACAAGTAGCTGGGACTACAGGCTTGTGTCACCACGTTTGGCTAATTTTTTATTTATTTATTTTTTTGTAGAGATGAAGTCTTCCTATGTTGCCCAGGTTGCTCTCAAACTCCTGGGCTCAAGCCATCTTCCAATCTTGGCCTCCCAAAGTGCTGGTATTACAGGCGTGAGCCACTGTGCCTGGCCTGAATAGCTTCTTTTGTAAAATGTGTGTACAGGGTTTTTGACCTATTTTTTGTTGGCTGTCTATCCTTTTCTTATTGATTTATAGGAGTTCTTTCAATATACTGGACATTTCTTTTTTTTCTCTCTCTCTTCTTTTTTTGAGTCGGAGTCTCACTCTGTCATCCAAGCTGGAGTACACTGGCATGATCACAGCTACCATGGTTTCTACCTGCTGGGCGCAATCATTCCACCTCAGCCTTCCAAGTAGTCAGAACTACAGGTGTGCACCATGACACCTGGCTACTTTTAAATTTATTGTAGAAGTGGCTCAGCCTGTAATCCCAGGACTTTGGGAGGCTGAGGTGAGTGGATTGCCTGAGCCTGCGGGTTCAAGACTCGCCAGGGTAACTTGGTGAGACCTCATCTCTACAATAAATCAAAAATTAGCTGGGCATGGTAGCGCACGCCTGTAGTTCCAGCTACTTGGAAAGCTGAGGCAGAAGCATTGCCGGAGCCCAGCAGGTCGAGGCTGCAGTGGCTGGGAGTGGCCACTGCACTCCATTCTGGGTGACAGAGTGAGACTCCAACTCAAAAATAAAATTTTTTTTTTATTGTAGAAATGAGGTCTCACAAGTTGCCCAGGCTGGTCTTGAACCTCTGGGTTCAGGCAATCCTCTTGCTTCCACCTTCCCAAATGCTGGGATGACAGGCATGAGCCACCTCACCCAGCCAAATTTCTTCATTTTCTTGTGTGCCATGTGATTTTAAGTGTTCAGATTCAGGCTAGTTTAAAAAAAAATGTTTTCTGGTATTCTGTTTACTATGTACCTCAAACCACTGTATCTTGAAGTCTGAAAGGCGTCTGATGACACTTAGGTAGAGAAAATAATCTTATCCAGAAATTGAAAGTACCATATATAATCAACTACCATCAAATGTGTCATCATTATTTATTGGCATTTTAAATTCGCAATCTACTTTTTATTTTTAGTCTTTTTATATTGTGTGACTCATTGCTTAAAACTAAATATGAAAATAAGAAGGACAAAAAAGTTGGAGTTAATGATCTCACTTTGACTTTGTTAGAATGGCTGTTATGTGTCTCATTTTGGGAAGTATCTATGGTGAAGCTCATAAAAAGCTTAAACATCCTGGCTTGGGTTTCAGTTTTGCAACGTACTAGTTTCTTGGTCAAAATAGCCCTGAGATCATTGTCTCTTAGGGGAAGACATTTACCATTTTGGAGTGTTCAGATCCTCCTTTTGGGAACGCCTTGAGTCCTTTTGGAGAGTCACCCACATCCTCATTGGTCTATATGTGCTGACTCTGTAACTAGCTCCTGCAGAGAGTTGGGAGCTTCTGATTCAGACTTGGCCAATCGAGCATCACATTCCTTGGGTTGCAGTCATTGGTTCAAGTATGGCCAATCAAGCATCATGTTCCTGTGGGCACGGTCATTGGTTCAAGGATGGGCAATCAAGCATCATGTTCCTAGGGGCACAGCCATTGGTTCAAGGATGGACAATCGAGCATCAAGCTCCTGGGGCCACGGTCATTAGTTCAAGGATGGCCAATCGAGCATCACATTCCTGAGGGCATTGCATTGATTCAAGGATGGTCATGTGACCCAGTCAGAACCACTGACATGTAATAAGACCTGTGCTAGGGCTGCAGAAGGAGAAGTCTCTTTCCTGGTGAACTTGCCCTTTGGAGAAGGAGATGTAAAACTGTTGCAAGCACCTTGCAGCCTCTAAGGGAGACCCTGTGGAAAATGGAGCCAGCCCAGAAGAAGTGAAGCTGAGAGACAGAGAGAGAATTGCAATATGTTGAGTTCCCTTGAATTGAGCCATGGCTGTTGCCAGTAATACTTGGTCTTCTCAGTAATGTGTGCCCATACATTTTTATTCTGCTTAAGAGGCTTTGGGTTGGGTTTTCTGATATTTGAAACCTGAAGAGCCTTAGCTGGGCAACTGTCGGGCTCAGGTGGGGTTTGCAGCATTATGTGTAATATAGAAAGTAAGGTGGTGATAGGGTTTTAAGCAGTCTTCTTCCTAAAAGGCAGATGTTTCAACTAATACTTTTATAATTTAGGCACCACCATGCAATGCTTCCCAAGGGCTTGTATGTGAAATTAAAGTTTATTGTAGTGAAAATATTTGGTTAGGGTTCACTTGATGAGAAAATTTAATTGGTTTATCAAAAATTTGATGGGTTTGTGATGAATTCATTTGGTGGGAAAAAAGAAATGTCTGTTCCTGTCTATGGTCACAGATCATTATTGTGAAGCCAATTGCAAGTTCTGCTACCCTCACTTGCAGGCCCAAATAAACAAGCACTCCTGGCCAACATATTTCAATAAAACGATTTAAAAACTAACAACGGAAAGGCACGGTTTGTATCTATCAATCTGGCGTTAGGGAGTAACTGTTAGAGTTATCCAGGATATTAAATATGCGAAATAACCTTGATTCTTGTCTTTCTACCTTGTCGTGTAAGCAAGTCCTGTCATTTTTGCCAATAAAGTGTCAATGGAATTGTTCTGCTTCTTTCCATTTTCATGCTCAATCTAATCTCATCTACTATATTCTATGATGGTCTTGCTGATCTTCCTGGTTTCAAATCTCATCTCACTCCAATCCATGCTCCACCCAGAAGCCAGACAGAGTAATTAAAATCAAAACAGAAACATATAATCCAATCATTGCCTCTTTCTTGTTCTGCCCTTGAAATGGTGGCCCATTGCTTCTAGAATCAAATCAAAACACTGCCATGGCTTCAAAGCTGGAGGCCATTCATCTCCCAACTTTGTCTGCACTCATCTGGGCCATTCTTTTTCTTGGCCAAGACAGTCCAGACCCACTGGCATCTTAAACAAGCCAACAACAACTCCACCAAACATAGACCCCAGAAAGGGAGCAACAGACAGTCCTTACCACAAGAATTCTATTGATAATGGGGTAAATTGTTGTTGTTCAAATGGAAACATAATTCATATTGGATACAGATAACATGAGAAAAAACGTCATAATGTAAATACTCCTCCCCACCCCACTACTCCTCCACTGTCTGAGATAATGATATTACGGTGTGTATCCTTTCAGCATAAAGCCTTAAATATCATAAATATGAGATCTGACAATTAGGTTCACAGACCATCCTAGAAAAAGTGCTCCATACCTCTTTGCTGAATATCATTAAGATCACTTTTGAAGTACTCCCCTTGGGAAGTATGAAGCACTCCCCTTGGGAAGCTATGCACTGATGTCAGCACCTAGTTCACCCGTCAAGGCAATTTCCAAAACTCCATGCTGGAGTGCAGTAGTACACACAAGGCTCACTGTAGCCTCAACCTCCTGGGCTTCCTGCCTCAGCCTTCCAAGTAGCTGGGACTACAGATGTGCACCACCACATCTGGTTAATTTTTTTACTTTTTGAGAGATGATGTCTTGCTATGTTTCCCAGGCTTGTCTTGAACTTCTGGGATCAAGTGATCCTCCTGCCTTGACCTCCCAAAGTGCTTGGATACAGGTATGAGCCACCGTGCCTGGCCTCATTTTAAAAAGAAATAGCAAAATAACTAAGGAAGTGTTTGTGAAAGCCATTCAGTGCCAAACTGCAGCAACCCTATCGTCATGTATTTCATCAGTGTCTGGAGGTTGTTTGCTCTCTTATATTTGATCATTCAGCCTAGATTTTACAACCCTCATTAGGGAAGTCTTTGTTTTCTTCTTATAAAATGTGAGTCAGAAAATCCACCATGATTCATTTAAAAAAATTATTTTAAAAAATAGATTTAGGGGGTACATGTGCAGTTTTGTTATGTGGATATAATATCCTAGTGGTGAAGTCTGGGCTTTTACTGTGACCATCAACCGAATCATGTGTCTTGTACCCATCAGATCAAGGAATGTCTCAGCCTACACCCCTCTCCAACCCGTCTACCTTCTGGAGTCTCCAGTGTCTGTTATTCCGCTCTGTTCCATGATGAGTTTTCAAAACTGACAAAATTGTTTATTTCTCTGAAAATACACAAAAGATTATAGACTTAAAATCTAAGTTTCAGAATGGGGCCCAAAAATTTGCACTTGCCACAGTCTGGTCATTTATTTATGCATTTATTTATTTTTTGAGTCGGAGTCTCACTCTATTACCCAGGCTGCGTACAGAGGCACGACTACAGCTCATTGCAATCTGGACTTACTTGAATCAGGAAATCCTTCTGCCTCAGCCTCCTGAGTAGCTGGGACTACAGATGCGTGCCACCATGCCCAGCTAATTTTTTTATTTTTATTTTTGTAGAGATGAAGTCTTGCTATGTTGCTCAGGTGGATCTCAAACTCCTAGGCTCAAGTGATCTTCTTGCCTCATCCTCCCAAAAAGCTGGAATTTACAAGCGTGAGCCACCGCACCCAGCCTGTCTGGGATTTTGGTCTTTAAGTTTCAACTTGGAGTTCAAGTAACTTGATGTATCAGAATATTCAGTCATACACTTTCCTGCCTTATTTATTTTAGAAAGAAGGTCTGAGAAAAGTGTGGGAAACCCTTCATTCTCTACATTATTTTTGAACAAGCAATTTTATTTTGCTTCTTTTGAAAAAAATAATAGCAGGCTATTTTAAGGCACCATATCTGACATAGTACTGTAGATTTTAAAATGTACTACAAATTTGCTTATGAGGCAACACCAGGGATTGCTGCCAGAGCACTTTTAACTGTCCAAGGTCCTGAAACCAACCATCTTTTTGTTCTACAATCTAGTGTAATATTTCGAGCTGAGTGATTTATTCACTTAACAGACACTTTCTATCACTCCATAGTTCTTAAATCTTCTTTTATTTATGTTTATCCGAAGTTCATTCACTTGAATATGGATCAACCGAGTGAACACAGCAATTTTGCACTTGGTATAGTACCATATGTTTTAAGAGCTATTTTTCTAAAAAACAAAACAAAACAGCCCCCCTTCAAAACTCCAAACAAATAAATGTCACCCAGGCTGGAGTGCAGTGGTGTGATTATAGCTCACTGTAGCCTTGAACTACTGGGCTCAAGGGATCCTCCTGCCTCAGCCTCTCTAGCTACAGGCATGCACCATTATGCCCAGTTAATTTTTTATTTTCTGTAGAGACAGGATCTTGCTATGTTGCCCAGGCTGGTCTTAAACTCCTGGCCTCAAGTGATCCTCCCACCTTGGCCTCTCAAAGTGCTAGGATTACTGGAGCAAACCACCATGCTCTGCTATGTTTTCTTTTTTCCTAGGCTGGGTCTTGCTCTGCTGCCCAGGCTGGAGTGCAGTAGTGTGAGCATAGTTCACAGTAGCCTCAAAATCCTGGCCTCAAGCGATCCTCCCACTTCAGTCTCTCAAGTAGTTGGTACTACAGATATATGATATTTTGTTTTAATGGCAAATATGGAGCACCAAGGAATAAGACCTGCTATTTCACGGGGAGGGATGGTGACACTGGAAAGATACTTGGTTGTGCTACTTAAAGAAATCCAGTCTTTACTAAAATCAAAGGCCAATTGTGATCAGATATGTGACTTAGACGTGCTCGGTGGCTCAGCCTGTAATCCCGCGCCTTTGGGAGGCTGAGGTGAGTGGATTGCCTGAGCCCGCGGGTTCAAGACCCGCCTGGGCAGCGAGACCTCATCTCTATAATAAATCAAAAAATCAGCCGGGCGTGGTAGTGCATGCCTGTGATTCCGGCTACTTGGAAGGCTGAGGCGGAAGGATCGCCGGAGCCCAGCAGGTTGAGGCTGCGGTGGCCGGGAGCGGCCACTGCACTCCAGTCTGGGTGATAGAGTGAGACTCCAACTCAAAAAAAAAAAAAAAAAAAGATAAGTGACTTATGCATCATCTCTGATGGGAGGAGAGGGGAAAGCCAAACTGAACCAAGCAGGAAGTGATGGCATGCACTGAGTGAGCACTTTGGGTAGCTTTTATAAAATAGATCCTAGTCGGTCTTGGTGGTTCAGCCTGTAATTCCATGCTTTGCGAGGCTGAGGTGAGTAGATTGCCTGAGCCTGCAGGTTCGAGACCTGCCTGGGCAACTTGGCGAAACCTCATCTCTACAATAAATCAAAAATTAGCCGGGCATGGTGGCACGCGCCTGTAGTTCCAGCTACTTGGAAGGCTGATGCAGAAGGATCGCTGGAGCTCAGCCGGTTGAGGCTGCGGTGGCCAGGAGCGGCCACTGCACTCCAGTCTGGGCGACAGAGTGAGACTCCAACTCAAACAAAAATAAAAAAATAAAATAAAATCGGTCCTGAGCAAAGAAGAAAATAAGTCTGAAAAAGATAGTACCTTCCATAAAGAGATAAAAAGGCCTCAGAGTCTCAGAGTTTCACTTATCATTGAACGACAAAAGCTCAGAAAGGCAAAGTGACTTATTCAAATTCGCACAGCTTACCAGTGGCAGAGGTGAGACTAGATATGAGTAGTTCCAATCTCTGTGATGGTGGTCTTTCCACTCCAGGACAGCTGTCTCATAAGTGAACAACTTACCACTCATATAAACAAGAGCACACTAAAGTGAGCACAAAGGACGGCAGAAGAAAAGCGATCAAATGGATGGATGATAAAGGTGACAAAGGGAATGTGAGGGAGGTATGCAGTTTGAGTTAGAGAAGAATGTCTGGCTTCACATGAGTTTTAAAGAGGAGGAAGAGCATCAGCCAAGAGGCATGAGGAAGACAGAGATGTTGATAGGCTCAAAGTTGCCATGGGGAGCCCAGTAAACCATATGCAAGCAGGACTTGGGGTCAGTCAGAGAAAAGATGGAGGAATGAATTCAATAGTCAAAGGACAAAGGGACCATAAATGCTGATGAGTGAGAATGCCTTTGGAACAACGAGTTTCCGATAAATAAAATTTCTGATTGTGTGACTTTGTTTTTTTCACAGCCTCTAGGCCCCACCATGGTTGAACGTGTTTCTTCAAGATATTAGTCCATTTTACGAAGACTTGAGGCCAGGCAGGATATTTCCGTTCTGGTCTCAACTCCATCACGGACCAGCTGCTAGGCCTCCGGAAAATCACCTTACCACTCAGGACCTCACCAGATCTGAAACACACAGGGCTCCAATACATCGGAGGTTCTCAGACTCTGCATGAAAGAATCTCATGATGCTCTTGTTAAAGAAATAAGTCCCCAAGCTCCATCCCAGACTCACTGAAACTGGATTTCAGAGGAGGCAATTAGACCTGGAAATCTGCTTCTTGTCACCAGGATGCTTTGGGAAGCTCCCACTACATGACTCATATAGTTCCTTCTAATGATGACATTCTATCATTCAACTTCCTCACTAGATGAGGTCAGAATGTTTAAAGCAAGGGTGTCTAACATTTTGACTTCCCTGGGCTGCATTGAGTAAAGAGAAATTTTCTTGGGCTGCACATAATTATATAATATAGTTAATGTATATGCATAATGTCTTCTTTTATATTTTTATTATAAAGTTTAGAAAAATGAGAACAATATAAAACTAGTGGGAAATTTGACCTTGTTTTTGTAAAATTCATCTGTCAATGTCTGGTTTGATGGAAGAGGTTTCAATGCTCAGTGAGTTCTCCAAGTGCTCATCCGAAATGTTTGTTCAAATTTTACTCTTTGTGTGCTTCATAATTGAAAACAGTTATTCACAAATGTATATGCTGCCAAAAAGCGATGTCATGAATGAGACATGACTGTGAACTTCAAAAATGGAAGTACACATGGGGTCACGAAGAAAATAAATACTAAAATCATGTGATGTTAAAAGATTTTGTGGGGTTGCATGACTAGCTGTCCTGGGCCACATGTGACCCACAGGCTGTGGGTTGGGCACACCTGGTTTAAACTGAATCTCTGATGGACTGAAGATCACTGTGAATATTATAGACATTGCAAAATTCTCTAGCATTCCAAGAAGAAAGGACAAGAGAATGGATAGATGCACTCACTCCAACTTATTTATTCTCTTTTGAATATGAAATTTAATAGACTAATTTCTGATGCTAGCTTTAAGAATTTTATATACATTAAGGGCTGGGCATGGTGGTGTGTCCCTCTCGTCCCAGTTACTCAGGAGGCTGAGGTGGGAAGATCTCTTGAGGCAGGAGTTTGAGGCTGCAGTGAGCTATGATTGTGCCTGTGAATAGTCACTGCACTCCAGCCTGGATGACATAGCAAGACTCATCTCTAAAAAAGAAAAAAAATCTATATGCTCTCCAAAAACCCTCTATATCCAGTAAAAGTCCTAGCACCAAAGACAGAAAATTATAGATGATGTTCTCTCTCCTAGGATTAGAGTAGGGCGAAGCAAATTGTCACCACAAGTGTATGAGCTTCACATGGTCTAAGCAGCTTCTTTCATAAAATAACAACCTGAGCCCACGGGTTCGAGACCCGCCTGGGCAGCGAGACCTCATCTCTACAATAAATAAAAAAATCAGCCGGGCGTGGTAGTGCATGCCTGTAGTTCCGGCTACTCGGAAGGGTGAAGTGGAAGGATCACCGGAGCCCAGCAGGTCGAGGTTGTGGTGGCCGGGAGTGGCCACTGCACTCCAGTCTGGGCGACAGAGTGAGACTCCAACTCA
>NW_007246495.1:288984-296411 GCF_000164805.1 Carlito syrichta
AAAAAAAAAAAATAAAATAAAATAAATAAATAAATAAAATAACAAGTTGGCCGGGTGCAGTGGCTCAAACCTGTAATCCCAGCCCTTTGGGATTGCCTGAATCCACGGGTTTGAGAACAACTTGGGCAACTTGGTGAGACCTCATCTCTACAATAAATAAAAAAATTAGCCAGGTGTGGTAGCGCCTGTAACTCCGGTAGCACCTGTAGCTCCAGCTACTTGAAAGGTTTCGGTGGAAGGATTGATCGCCTGAGCCCAGCAGGTCAACACTGGGGTGGCCGTAAGTATACCACTGTACTCCAGCCTGGACGTTGGAGTGAGACTCCAACTCAAAATAAAATAAAATAAAATACAATAAAAGTTACCTAGCTTGTAAGAAGCAGAGTGTAGATTTCCCACAATATTTTAGAATTAAATGTATTATTTTCTTCATCCATGGCTCAAAAGCATTGGAGGCATCCCTATAATATCAAATTCAAGTTTAATGTTTTGATTTCAAGAAAGAACATGATCAGGATTTGCAGAGCTACAATGTTTTGATCTTTTTCCAACTGAGAAAAATAGCGCTTAGGAAAACAAGAGAAGCTGAAAATGTCCAGAAGTGACAAACATAATAATATATTTTCTCCCTCAAAACTAATCTAAACTTAATTTGAATTCATGCATGACATAAAGTACTTAAATATTTGTTTCTAAAAATTGACCTTGAGTGACTGGAATGCATCACAGATTCCTGCTTATTGCATCCATCTGTACATCTTATTTAAAGGGCCAGAGCACATAGTTGTTCGTTTTGTGCACTGCATACAGGCACCAGGCTGAGGTGATGAGTGCGACTGAAATTCATCCCAGTTTTAGACTGTTCCTCCTGGTATAAGCACATCCTCCCTGTTCCTCCTCTCACCCCTTTCCCCCAAGGGATGTCTTCTGCCATAAACAAAGAACAAAGGCATTGTCTGCAAGTCCAACTGAAGCCAAGGTGCTCTTTCCCCCTGAAGGGGGCGCCTTCTATAATCGCCATCTAGGCTGGTAGAGTTTGATGCTTCCAAGACACTGGGGGGTGAATTCTGACTCACTGGGGTTTTACTGTGGTGCGTTTGATAGAGGGCTAACAATTGGTGAAGGTTTTCTAAAAACGTATGCTTCTTTCTAGCTGAAGAATATCGTCACTTACAACTCTTTGGCACCCCAGGACATGGCTTTTCTGAAACTCTTCTTGAAAAATAATGACCCAAATGTGGAAAGAGATGAAAAAGGACCACTTTTCATAAAAGAGACAAAATGACTCCTAACAACTACAGTTGACAACTTAACTTTGATTTCTGATAAAACTTTTTTTTTGCAGGTTCTAATGGATCAGTGTTTCAGTGTGGATCAGTAACATTAGATGGCTATTAAAAATATAATTGGGATCTAAAGACAGCATCATTGTGTAAACTGGAAAGGGATCCTCTTTCTTTACTCAGCCTTATTAATCAACAACTCAAAGAGTAGAGTAGCCGAGCAGTGTAATGTAGAACTGGGTGAAAGTCAAAGACATTCCACCAGGACTGCGTATCTGAGTAAATGTTTCAAGACGGCCGTGTTTTTGGTATGATTTCAAGGACATGACAAGGGTTTCCCCACCTCTCTCTGAACTCATCTTTTCCCCAATATTTCTTTTGTTTGATAATGCCCAGTGGTCTAAGGTCTATTTCTTCACTACTTTGGCGTAAAGGTTCACCTGCTGTTAGAGTGTCAGCACTTCTGGATGGACAGAACACTGTCTTTAAGTATTAGTTCTCTCAGAGAGCACATTTTGATAGGGGGAATAATGCAAGGGGACCCCGAAACTGAGGGAAGGACAATGAAATGGGGGAAAGGTCAAGACAACTTCAATTGCAATGTCCAGTGTAATTGACTCCACTCTAGAAACCAAAACTTTAGGTAATTAGTTCTGGATGGGAATGGTAATTTGACTTAGAAATAGTGGGTTCCTTACTTCAGTCAGAGAGCTCTGGTGTAATCTCTCCTTCTGACTTTAACCAGCCATGTTTACTTGGACAAACATGGGCCTCTCTGAGCTCCAATTTCTTCCTCAACAAATATGTATGTGCCTTGCCAGGCATGGTGGCTTACGCCTGTAATACCAGCACTTTGGAAGACAACATGAGATGATTGCTTGAATCCAGCAGTTTGAGATCAGCCTGGGCAACATAGCAAGACATCATCTCTACAACAGGTCAAAAAATTACCTGGATGTGGTGGCATGTGCTTACAGTCCCAGCTACTAGGAGGCCAATGTACTTGAGCCCAGGAGGTCGAGGCTGTGGTGAGCCATGATCATGCCACTGCACCCCAGCGTGGGTGACAGAGTGAGATTCTGACAAAGCAAAAACAAATGTGTGTGCCCAATACATGTCAGGCATTATTTTAAATCAAATAATAATAATGATAGTATCCATCTTCTAGGATTGTTATGAGAAATAAATGGAATAAATTTATTTTATTATTTATTTATTTATTTATTTTTTGAAAGCAGGATTTATTTAGAGGACAGAAAAGCTCCCACGGTGGGAGGGGACCCGAAGGAGTTGCCCAAATGGAATAATTTAAAAATGTGGTTGCTGTGCGCTGGATGGGGAGTTAAAAGAATCTTCTAGAGCAAGTATTCACAAGGATGATCCCATTAATATATACATTCCTGGCCAGGCTCAGTGGCTCAGCCTATAATCCCAGCACTTTGGGAGTTTGAGGAGAGTGGATTGCCTGAGCCTGCAAGTTCGAGACCCACCCGGGCAACTTGGCGAGAACTCGTCACTACAATAAATCAAAAATTAGCCAGGCGTGGTAGCACATGCCTGTAGTTCTGGATACTTGGAAGGCTGAGGCGGAAGGATCGCCGGAGCCCAGCAGGTTGAGGCTGTGGAGGCTGTGAGTGTGCCACTGCACTCCAGTCTGGGTGACAGTCTGAGACTCCAGCTCAAAAAAAAAAAAAAAAAGTGAATTCCTGCACCATCTATAAAGCACTTTCATATCTGTGGTCTCCTTATAGCAACCTCATACATAAAACTAGATAGAGATTTAATGACCCGTTTTTCAGGTGAGAAAATTGAAGAAGCTTGGCACTATCCACTTGATTGGCTACATAGTACTCCTTACTGAAAAGAATGGCTGGCTAAAATGTGTATCAATTGGCCAAATATTTTGTACTTATAACTGATCCCTATCTTATAGATGGAGAAACTCTGCAAGGCTCGGAAATATTTTGATTTACTGTTCTGAAACTAGTAGTGAAAACGATGCTTTAGAATAAGAAGGAGGGCAACCCCTTTGGGTCCCCTCTTACTGTGGCAGCTTTTCTGTCCTCTTGATAAATCCTGCTTTAAAAAAAGGATACGTAGGAGTTGGTCATATTGACCTGTACGTATTGGTAAAAGGATAAAAAAGTTACTTGACACAAAGAAAAGGACACTGGACAATCAAATCTGCAAAAAATGACAGTTACTGAAAAGGTCCAGTTGCACCTCAGCTTTATTCAAATCTTAAAACACTTAATGAAGGAAGAGATTTAGACTGGAAATAAAAGATTTTTACCTCACTAAAGTTTCTTAAATTTTGGAAGAGCCCATTAATAAAGGGTTTGGAATCTGTTTCATTAGATATATTTAGAAATCCTTGATGGCCATATATACTGGAATCGTATTTAAAGGTGGAAAACTGAATTAGGAATTTTTTTTCTTTTTTGAGTTGGAGGTCTCACCCTGTCACCATGGTATGGTCACAGCTTACTGTAGCCTCAGCCTCCTGGGCTCAAGCAATCCTCCTGCCTAAGTAGCTGGGACTACTGATGCATGCCAACATGTTCAGCTCATTAAAAAATTTTTTTTGTAGAGATGAGGTCTTACTATATATTTCCCAGGCTGGTCTCGAACTCCTAGACTCAAGCGATCCTCCTGCCTTGACCTCCCAAAGGGCTGGGATTACAAGCATGAGCCACCACTGAATCAGGAATCTTGAAGTGACCTCTTTCAAATCCGGTTCCATGATTCAGCAAACATTTAGCTGACTTAGTTGTAGGAAAGGTCTAACATTACATCTGTTCCAGTCATTTTCAGCCAAACAAATATTAGCTTTAAAAGCAGCAAAAATGAAATAGATATATCCCAAACATTTCCATTGGATGCTGAGGCTATGTCCCACTACCTATCGAAGAAAACCTTTTCTACTGGTTAGACTCTTTCAAGTATTTCATTGGCTCTCTGGGAGAAGCATCTGTCACTATGCCCAGACAGCAGGTCCCTTTAAAGAATTTTCCACTCTGCCAACTTGAAAGACCCTGGGAGTAAGTCTTGCTCATAAATAAATAGGTTATTGAAAACTTGAAAGTCTTCAAGTTTTGGTTCAAATTAAAACCTTCCTAGAAGGACATGAAAACTAGAGCTCATTCATTATGGCATGTGACCTTGTTGAATTCTTGTTTTTAAGTTCAATAAAGACAGCATATGCGTCTGTCAGCTTGGTTTGTATGTGTGAAAACACTCATCCATCCCTGAAACATGGCCTTTCGGGGGATAAGAAACAAAGATACTTCTTTGAGTAAAGCTAGGACTAAGGAGAAGAGAAACTTGGATGAGTAATGACACAATTGTCTTCTAGTCTACAGATATTGGACTGCAGTCTGCATTTATAAAAGGTGTGAATTTATTTTAATTACCTGTTATGGTTAGCTAATAATTGTTCCCCTTTGACTCAATTTATCTTTAGCTACAATATGACATTAAACATTACCAGAAAGCAAAGGAGCTTTAATGACATTGAAAAAAAATTTCAGTGTCATAAAAAAAAAAAAAAGATGGAGGCCAGGTGTGGTGGCTTATGAATTGTGATCCCAGCACTTTGTTAGACTGAGGTGAGAGAATTGCTTGCAGTCAGGAGCTCAAGACCAGCCTAGGTAACACAGGGAGACCTCATCTCTACAAAAACAAACAAACCAAAAATTAACTGGAAGTGGGGTGTGGCCTGTGGTCCCAGCTAATCAGGAGGCTGAGACAGAAGGACCGCTGAATCCGGGAGGTTGAGGCTTTAGTCTGGGTAACAGAGTGAGACTCTGACTAAAACAAAAATAAAAAAATAAAATAAAAACGATGAAAAGACATTTCCAGAATAAAAAAACATTAAATAGACATCGCCATCAAATGTGCTCTTTGATTGGATTCTGATGGTTTTAGTCCCTTTGTGCTGATGTAGCAAAACACTTTAGAATAAGTCATTTATGAATACTAGGAACCTACTTCTCACAATTCTGGAGGTTGGGAACTCCACAATCAAGACCCCAGCAGATTTGGCATCTGGGAGGACTTGTTCTCTCCAAGATGGTGCCTTCTTGGTGGGTCATCACGTGGTATTCTACAGAGAGAGACCAACTCACTCCCTTAAGCCCTTCTGTAAAGGTGCTAATTTCTGAGGGCAGAGTCCTCATGACTTAACCACTTCCTAAAAGCCTCACCTTTTAATACTACTGTGTTGAGTAAGTTTCAGCATGAATTTCGGTGGCACATATTCAAACTGTAGCATTTTTTTAGCCAAACAATTGCAACTTTTCTGTGTGTTTGAAAATCTTCAAAACAAAATGTTGAGGGGAAAACCAAAAATATTCTAGCCCCATCTTTTTTTTTTTTTTTAATCGGAGTCTCACTCCATCACCCAGACTGGAGTGCAGGGCAAGATCAAGGCCCATGGCAGGCTTGACCTCTGGGCTCAGACAATCCTCCCATCTCAGCCTCCCAAGTAGCTGGGGCTACAGGCATGTGCCACCAAATTTTTTATTTTTATTTTTGTAGAGACAAGGTCTTGCTATGTTGCCTAGGCTGGTTAGCGCCACCTTTAAAAAAAAATTACCTGGGATTATGGTTTGGTAGTAGCCCAGAGAGAGGGCATCATCTTAAAACCTGCACAAGGAGCAGGATTACAGTTCTGTACATTTTTGGTAAAGACGTTTGGCCCAGTGTCTTATGGGAGCGTCAAACACATTTTCTTAAAGGCTAAGGTTTAAATGAAGACGTTTACAAGGGAAGAGGATGCCGTGCCTGGTTATGAAACATGTTCATCAGCCTGACACTTTAATTACAACTTCTCCGGAGTTCATAGTACGCCGTCTTCATTAATCCCCAATCAGAGGTTTGAGTCATCAAAATAAATCCGCAGGATTTACGCACACAGAGCGTGCGGCCCACCGAGCAGCTTCGCGCCTCGGGGGGACTGTGACACATGACATCCTCTGCCCGTCCCCCGCTGAGGCGTCTCTGGCTTTCCCGAGCCAGAAGCGGAGTCCCGGGATAGAGCAACGAGCATTTCAGGGTGTGTTTCTGCAGGGGCTGGTTTGGGACCGGAAGACAGATGGAGGCGTGGTTAAATGCTGAGAACGGCGTGGAAACTGCGCTGGGGACAGAGAGCGCTTCTGGTAGGAGACGTTTAAGTTAGCATTGGCGTTGACCCCCACCAGTCTCCCGCCCAGCGGGCGCACGCGGGGGGCGTCTTCGCGGAATGACCAGACTGCAGGTCTTTCCAGAACAGGGCCTGGAGGTGTCCTGTGGCGGGGGAGGATGGAAGGCTGGGGTTTCTCCTGGACTTCTGGGAGGAAGGATGAACCCGAAGGGAGACGTCCGAGGCAGGTTCACGAATTCCCTCTGGTCCCTGTGAATTCCAAGCCAGTTGCGAATCGGGTTCACCCTCTCCCGGTGCTGCAGATCGGACGCCCGGGATGCCCCAAGCGGCTTCCTCACCCCCCCACCGCCCCGCCATTCGCTGTCCCAGAAAGTCCTCCAGTCTCACCCTGGAATCCGCGTTCCGTTCCACTCTCCTCTGGCGGAGCTGTGCCTTGCCAGCCTCCCTCTCCACCGGTGCACCCACCCGGGCAGCCTCTGCTGGAGTCTCCCGGCCTTCCCAGGAGGCAGCGTGGGGAGGAGGCACCGGCGCCGGCCAACTCGGGGAAACTTCGTGGCCAGTGGCGACCCGGGTGTGCGGGCCTCCCCGGGGCCATGCGGCGTCCCTTAGCGGGCTGCGGCAACCGCTGCTGCGCGCGGCGCGGCGAGTTCCGCGCTGCGTAGACCCGGGAGACCCGCGGCCGCGCTCCAGCTGCGAACGCGCTCAGGACGCGGCCGCCGCCAGCCCGGGGCTCCCGCAGCGGGGGTGGCGGGCGCGGGGACACTTTGCGCCACGACGCTCTGCTTTCCTGCCTCAGGGGCGCCAGGCGGGCTCCTCCCCGCGGACTCCGCCAGCCCGAGGCTCTAGCCATGGAAGTCGCGGGGGAGAGGGGACCCCTTGGCGCGGCGGCTCTCCCGGATGTGAGTCCTCCACACAGAGCGCTTCTTCCCTTCTCCGGGTGAGTGGACTACGCTCTGTAAACAAACCGGGGGGTGGGGAGGGGGGATTGAAGGTGATGGGGG
>NW_007246495.1:296431-299520 GCF_000164805.1 Carlito syrichta
CCCTCCCCGCCCCAGGCAGCCTATTCCAGGTGCGCAGTTGAGCAGGAGTTGGGTTTGATTTCTGGCACGTTGGGGGAGATGGTGCTGGGATTAATTTCCTTATTTATTTTGGTAGAGTTTTTTGGGAGGGGGTGTCACAAACTTGTCTTTGTGCATATTCTGAGAAGGGAGAACACAAGTAGAGGCGAGAGAAAAGGAAGGAAGGGGAGGCACCCGGTGATTAAGCAGAGAAAGTTGGACCAGTGCCTAGCGCAAGTTCAGGAGCACTGGACCCTGGTCCTGCTTTCTGCCCGACTGCACCCACCGATAACCTCCCCAGGTCCTCCCGATGACCCATCCTGCTGATGCCATTCTGGAGAAGGTCCTTCTTCACCCAGGGGTCAAAATAACTTCCAGTGAGGATCTGCAACCTGCCTTGCACTGGAGGGATGCCCGATGAATGTTTGTTGATTGACTGAATGATGATGCTTCCTAAAGCTACATTTTGTGCCACAGGAATTTGCCTTTGGGCAGGTAACTAATTCTCAGATGTAGACCCCAGTACACAAGGACAGCTTGATTCATTCTTGCAAAAGAGGAGGAGCTAGAACTTTTATAGTATAAAATTTAGATCTTCATTACCGGATCTGACAACTTCAGGGTCAGATTCACGGGTCCAGATGAGCCCACCACATTCTGGCACAGAAAGTGTGGGCCTTTGGGCTATGTAAACTTGGGTCTGAATCTTTGCGTTATGACCTTGGGAATGTTTCCTTACTTCTCTGAGCCTGGATCTTCTCTGTAAAAGGAGGCCAGTTAGACCTTCAAAGTGAGGTAGGGAAAAGAAGGTGAGGAGGATTTTGATGCATGCTAGCCTCACCTCCCCATCCTCGTTCGTTCAGGAGAGAGGTTCCCTTTCACTGCTGACACCCCCTCTGACTGTGATGCAGGTAGAGCCATTGTATTGCAATGACTGGGCTGGAGGAGTCCAAATGCCCATGAACAGTTAAGGAGACGAAGGCTGAGGGAGGCTGGCAAGCCTTTCTTAGATGCTCAGAGCAGCTCCCTCTGGACTTGCGGACAGGATTTTCAGACATGCGTGCTGTTGTCCCTGGGGCATGGCTGGGAGAAGAGAGATTCCATGTTGGTCTTATTTCTGTGTCTCTCCATCCTCTTTGTCTTCTAGTAGAGGGAGGCAGAATATGGAAATAGAGTTCAGGCCAGATGCCGTGGCTCACGCCTGTAATCCCAGCATTTTGGGAGGCTGAGGCAGGAGGATTGCTTGAGTCCAGGAGTTCAAGACCAACCTAGACAACATGGTGAGACTTGGTCTCTACAAAAATCAAAAAATGAGCCAGGCTTGGTGGCATGCACCTGTAATCTCAGCTACTCAGGAGACTGAGGCAGAAGGATCACGTGAGCCCAGGAGGTCGAGGCTGTGGTGAGCCATGATTGTGCCACTGCACTCCATTCCAGCCTGGACGACGGGGTAAGAGTCCAATACAAAAAAAAAAACAAAAACGAAAGAAAGAAAAAAAGAAAGAAGAAAGGATGGAAACAGAGTCCAGCAAAGGTGATTCTGAAGCATCTGGGAAACCCACCCAGAGGGTCAAGGCATCAGGGGGTGCCATCAGATGGGACCAGTTTGCAGAAGGGGCTACAGAGAACTCAGGGCTCCAGCCTAGGCTGCTTGTGGTGTCAGTGACAAAGCACTTATCAACCTTTCCTGCAGACTGTGGTGGACCCTCCTCTCCTTGCCCTTAGGCTCAGTCAGTTGGATGAGGCAGTGGGGGATGGGTGATGAAGGAACACCTCTTGACACAGGGCACCCCAGAGTGGATGCCTCTGACACAGAGCTCTCCAGGAGCCTTCAGGCACCCCAGAGTGGACGCTTCTGACATAGGGCTCCCCAGAAGCCACCCAGAATGAATGCTTCTGACCAGGGCTCCCCAGATGCCTTGAGCATCCCAGAGTGGATGTCACTCAGAGTGGACATTTATGACACAGCGGTCCCTAGAAGCCTCTGGGCACCCCAGAGATCAAGCCCAGTGGTGGGTTTTAGCTGGCAGGCATGGGAATGAGCTGAGCAGTCACTTTTTATTTCATAAGTGAAGGCAACAACAATCAAACTTGACTTTATGGTGCTAGACAGTAAGTCAGGTGAAGGCCAGGCCCAGGGCACACAGAATGGGCTCCATATATAAGTTGAATGAATGATAACTTCTAGCAACCTTATCTCTAAGTCAAAGTCCTTCCCACCCAACACTGTAACGTGAATCTCATGCCTTCATTTAGCTAGTCTCCCTCCCTCCCTCTCTCCCTCCCTTCCTTCTTCTCTCTTTCTTTCATCAGAGCTTTGCTCTGTTGCCCAGGCTGGAGTACAGCGGCACCACCATGGCTCACTGAAGACTCCAACGCCTAGGCTCAAGCTATCCTCCTGTGTTAGCCTCCCGAGTAACTGGGACTACAGGAGTGCACCACCACACCTTACTAATTAAAAAAAATTTTTTTTTTCTTGTAGAGACGAGGTCTCGCTTTGTTGCCCAGGCTGGTCTCGAACTCCTGGGCTCAAACGATTCTCCCGCCTCGGCCTCCCAGAGTGCTAGAATCACAGGCATGAGCTACTGTGCCCGGCCCCAGCAAGTATTTCTTGAGCATCTACTACGCAAGGTCCCGTTGCTAGGCAACCGGAGGAATCTGTCAGCATCACCCGTGTTGATAGTTGGAGTGACCCATTGGAGAGCTTGGCTTTTCTGGAGACCGAGGCCCCACCACACACCCTGTGGGGTTTCAGGCAGGAGCAGTGCAGTGGGGGTGAGGGGGCTAGCTCCAGGGCTAGCCCCTTTCTGGGAACGTGTCCAGGTCTCTTCGCTCCTGCGCCTGCTGGCTCCCCAGTCCCCGGGCCGCCGCCTCCCGGAGCTGCCGGGTCTTGGCAACTCGGCTTCCCCCGGGGCCGCCGCGCCTGTCTCCAGACCCTTTGCGGCGGCTGCGGTCGGGCAGCGGGGAGCTGGGGAAGCGCCCGACTTCCCCGGGCGGGGACTGAGCGGCCGACGCGGAGCGGTCCCAGAACAAAAGGCTCCTTCATGGCTAGCGCCGGGCTCCTCAGAGCG
>NW_007246495.1:300071-313206 GCF_000164805.1 Carlito syrichta
CTCACGCCTCGGGGCTGGAGTGACACTGCAGTGGGCTTCTTCCCGGCCCCAGTCCTCCGGCTGCGCGGCCCCCACCTGCCAGCGCTGCGTTCTGGGAGCGGCGTGGCTCCTTCATCCTCCCGCGCCTCCCTCTGGTCCTCCACCCACCCCTCGCGACCTCACTCTTCCTCCTATCCGCGGGGCCGCGGCCGGCCACCCCTCCCCGCCGGCGCAAGCACTCAGCCGCCTCCAACTCACCCCCAAGCCCGTGTCACCCACCTTCCTTCTCGGGGGTCCCTCCACAAGCCAGCCCAGGACTCCCCACCCCCGAGATCGTTTTGTTGGACCGCTGCACCGCGGCGCGCCGCGCTCGAGGACTTTATTATTATTTTCATTCTTTTCATTTCCTCTCCCTCTGGGCAACGGAGCAATGAAATTTCCAATCGAGACTCCAAGGAAACAGGTGAACTGGGATCCCAAAGGTTGGTATTTCGTACTCCGGGTCGTGCGCGCGCCTCCCGGGCGGAAGCGCCCGGATCCTCGGCGACGACTGTCCCGAGGCTGCGGACGCGCCCGGGAACCGCAGCGCGGGCGGGAGGAGGGCGGGGGAGCGCGGGCTCCGAACCCGGGAAGCGCCCGTCGTTCTCCCGGCGTCATGGTCCCTCCTGGGTTGTTCCACGATCCGTTTAGACAGATCGAGCTGGCCGTTGGGTTTGCCACGGCACCAAGTGCTGGCATTCGCTTTTGACTTGGAGTGCGAGCGTCTGTGTGTGTGTGCGCGTCCTTTGTTTCTGGTGATCTTTGTCTCCCTGGCAGATGGGTGGGGTGCCTCCCCTTGGACCCGGACCCGCGCCACATGCCCGGGGCGTTCTCAACGGAAGAGGTTTCCTGGCAGCAACCGGGGCCGGAGCTGCAGCCGCCGTCCCGGGGGTGACCCGGCTCCCAGGGCGCGCGGGATAATGGGGCCCACCGGGCCTCCAGAGGCTCCCTATCTTGGTACCAAACCTGGCAGCTAGTTAGGCTCAGGTCGGAGTAGAAGGGGGAGGAGGGGTGGTGGCGAGGAGGGTGGGGTCGGCACGGGCTGGGGAGGGGCCCGCGGTGAGATCTCCCTTCCCGCAGCCGAGCGGCTGACAAGCTTTGACGGATGTTGGACCAGGTTCCCAAGGCGGGAAAGGGAGCGATTAAGACAGATCCGTGCGTGCCGGTGCCTGCGATTAGTATGCAGATGTCAGGGCCGGGCAAGTTGGAACCGTGTGTCCAGTTGTGACAAGAACGCTTTTCAGTATTTCTCTTAAGCCCATCTGAGAGCTAAGCGGATCCAGGCAACGCCTCTGCGTGTGTCAGGTTGAAATGTGTTTATTTGTGTGTGTATGTGTATTTGTTTATGAGCGCATGTCTTCTTTTTCTCCAGACTGGAGAGGAAACCTACTTATTTGTTGAGTAAATATCTTATGAATTGACTGATGATTACAGAGCCAGTGTAGAGGTTTGGCCTTTCTTAAACACACCTCAAATACAATCCAAACCTTTTATTTCATTCCTACTTGGAATCTCTGGACATATGGGGCTGTGTCTTGACTTTTTTTGGGGGGGAGGCATCCCTGAAAAACATATGACATACCAAGCACTGTACTAGGCACTGGAGGTAGAATCAGACACAGAAAAGACAAAAAGTCTGCCTTCTTGGCGTGTACAGAGTGAGACAGACCTAAATCTTAAATTGCATGGAGAAGAGTGTAATTAAAAGTTTGTGTATGTTTCATGAAGGAAAGCATCAGAGTTCGTTTGTTTCTTTTTGAGTCAGGGTCTTCCTCTGTCACCCCGGTTGTGCAATCATGGCTCACCGCAGCCTCAACCTCCTGGGCTCAGGTGAGCCTCCCACCACAGACTCCTGAGTAGCTGAGACTATAGGCACACACCATGCCTAGCTAATTTTTGTGTTTTTTCATAGAGACAAGGACTTGTTGTGTTGCCCAGGCTGGTCTCGAATTCTTGGGCTCAAGCAGTCCTCCTATGTTGGCCTCCCAACGTGCTGGGATGACAGGTATGAGCTGGGCATGCCTAGCCCGCATAAGAGTTTTAAGAATGTGCCTGATAGAAGAGATTGACAAGGACCAGGGACGATGGGTAGTCAGAGAAGGCTTTCCTGAGGAGGTGACACTTGTACTAGACCTGGACGATGTGTAAGAATTGTCTAGGAAGGAGGGAAACTGTTTCAGAAGAGGGAGCAGCAGTTGCTAAGGAACTGGGGCAGGAGGACTTCTGTATCTGAGGAACTGGAGGAGTTTCCCATGGCTAGAACAGAGAGCAAGGGGCTTGTGTTTGAGATGTGACTGGGGTGGTCCACAGGGCGAGACTCCAAAGCCCTGTGTTGTTGGATGTGGGGCAGGGCTTCAAGAGGAGGGGCCATGTGATCTGGACTAAGTTTCAAAAGAAGTGCCGGGTGGTTCTGGCTGTGGGGACCAGGCACAGTTGTGGCCAGACCCGGTGGCTGCTGTGGGCGTGGAGAAGTAGACGGAGCAGGGATCTGTGGGGGACGTGGAACCCACGGATGTGGCGTGGTGGAGGAGGGCAGAGGGATTGGAATGGCCAGGACGGCAACCAGGACCAGTTTGAGGGATGAGCTCCCGAGTTCTGTTTGGGGCTTGTGGAGTGGGAGATGTCCCCGATCAGCCAAGGATGTCAGGTGGGCAGCTGTCTAGGTGTGGGCCAGGGTCTTCCAGGAACTCTGGGAGAGGTTGAGTGCCGTGAGCTGGGTTTTGTGAAGTTGGCCTTTGTTTTTCAACTACATTCCCTCTCTTCTTTTTTCTTTCCTTCTTCCTACCTTCCTTCCTTCCTTCCTTCCTTCCTTCCTTCCTTCCTTCCTTCTTTTCTTCTTCCCTTACTCCCTCCTTCCCTCTCTCTGTCTCACTTTGTCACCCAGGCTGGAGTGCAGTGGCACTATCATAGCTCACTGCAGACTCAACCTCCTGGGCTCAAGTGATCCTTCCCATTCAGCCTCCTGAGTAGCAGGGACTATAGGCATAAGCCACCATGCCTGGCTAATATATATATATATTTGGAGTTGGAATCTCACTCTGTCACCCAGACTGAAGTGCAGTGACCACTCCCGGCCACTGCAGCCTCGACCTGCTGGGCTCCGGCGATCCTTCCCTCTCAGCCTTCCAAGTAGCTTGACCTACTGGTGCGTGCTACCATGCCCAGCTAATTTTTGATTTATTGTAAAGATGAAGTCTCACCAATTGCCCAGGTGGGTCGCGAACCCACGGGCTCAGGCAGTCCACCCACCTCGGCCTCCCAAAGTGCTGGGATTACAGCTGAGCCACTGAGCCCGGCCATGGCTAATATTTTAAAATTTTTGGTAGAGAGAGGGTTTCACTGTGTTGCCCAGGCTGGTATTGAGTTTCTGGCCTTGGGCAATTAAGATACATTTCTATCAGATTGTCATCCTATATATTCAAGTTATAGTGATAAGCACAGATGAATTTTACACATTTTGCAGCCTGACATAGGGAATAAAAGCATGCAAATAGCATCATCAGTTACAACCAATGGTGTTAAACATAAAAATAACAGCATTTAATGAGCAACTGCTGCATGTCGGGTGTTCCATGCACCTTATTTCCTGCTATTATTTTCACATTACTTCCCTGGTAGCGCAAGTGTCATTGTCCCACAGGGCACTTGATTGCCATCACATTGCCACCAAGCTGCTTTCCAGTGCACTGCTCTGACTTCATGCATGGTTGTTCCTGAAGGCAGGAGTGGCAGAGGTGGAGGCATGAGGTGTGTGTGGAGTAGAGTGACATGTCTCACATCTGTATAGAATTGTGTGCCAGGCACTGGTCTAATGCTTTGCATATGTCACTGTAATCTTCACAAAAATCTTAGGAGGAAGGTTTTATCCTAATTTCGCAGATGAAAAAGCTGAGAAACAGAGAGGCTGAGTAACTTGCTCAAGGTTACATGGCTAGTAGTGGTGGAGCTGGACTAGAATCTGGGCTCTTTTTTTTTCCTTTTCTTTCTTTTTTTGAGCGTTGGGGTCTTGTTCTGTTGCCCAGGCTGAAGTGCAGTGGTTTGATCACGGTTTAATGCAGCCTGGGCTCAAGCAATCCTCCTGCCTCAGCCTCTCAGGTAGCTGTGACTGTAGGTGTGCGTCACCATACCGGCACACCTGTGCTCTTAAATGCGCCTCCAGTCTATGTTTCTTAAGTTATTGGGACCTTGGCTCTTGCCTTGTGAGGCTTCCTAAACTCAAGGACTGGAGAAGCTCATTGGGAAAAAGAAAAGGAGAATAGAGAGGATGAGGTGGAAGAGGGGTTGGAAGAGCAGGAGGATGAAGAAGAGGAGAAGGGGGAGGAGGAGGGAGGTGAAGGAGAGGGGAGGGAACATTCCTCTACTGATTCCTTTCTCCAGGAACTCATATTCCCTGTGGTGTTTTCGCTTCTGGATGGAGTTGGAGTCTAATTCTTGGAGGCTCAGGTTAATGCAGATCAAGAATGTTTACCAAGGCAAAGATGAAGGTAACCCCGCCATAAAATGGGGGAGCAGAAGGACATTCACATCACATGGACTGCATAGAGACGGGATCTTGCTGTGCTGCTCAGGCTGGTCTCAAACTCTTGGGCTCAAGCAGCCTTCCTCTCTCAGCCTCCCAGAGTGCTGGGATTCCTAGCATGAACCACCATGCCCAGCCTGTGTCAGAGTTTTAAGAAGATGCCTGATAGAAGAGATTGACAAGGTTCAGGGATGGTGGGTGGTCAGGGAAGGCTTCCCTGAGGAGGTGACTTGTACTTAGACTGTAGGGCTTGTACATCAACAGACTTGAACCTTCAAATGGGGGTACTCATGAGTTGTGGAAGGAAGTTGTAATTGCAATGTTTTGCTTACAGCCTCACAACCTGACAGTTTAATAGTGCAAAACGAAGGTGGTTTGAGAGTAGATTGGTTTTGATTGCACTTGGATGAATTAAGCAAAACACCAAGAGGTGGGGGTGAGAAAAATAGACCTAAATGGAAATTGATTATTCTCTGGTGAGCTCTGGCCTTCCTCTATTCATAGAAACTTCAACAAAGGGCGTTACTGTGTGTGGGACCCACAGAAAAGCAGACTGACATGAAGTCTTAGCTTTTATCGTAGAATGAATATGCAATTTAGATCACCAGGATCATCTGTCTATGATTTTCTGCTTAAAATTGGTATCTTCTTGCCTCATGTAAATTAGAAGCTTTTAAAAACTGATAAGGCCAGCAAACAGTATTTCCCTGACTAGAGGCAAGCAAATCAATGTGGTGTAAAACACTCTGGATTTGGGGACTAACGAGTGAGGTTATGAGACCAGGTGCAGCAATAGCTGGTTGTGTGACTTTGGGCTGCTCACTTGGCCTCTCTGGGCTGCACTTTCCTCCTGTGTGGAAGGGTGCCTTCTTTGACCTTGTTTTTCCAGCTTCTTCCTCTTATCTGACCTTGGGCCTGGTGGCTTCCTTTTGTTCCTCAAATAGGTCACGCTTGTTCCTGTCTCAGGACTTTTGCACTTGCAATTGTCACTGCTTTTCATGCATGTTCACGTGGCAGGCTTCTGATCTTGAACTCCTGGGCTCAAGCCATCCTCCCAGCTCTGTCTCCCTAAGTACTGGGATTACAGGTATGAGCCACCACACCCCGTGTCCATCACTTTCTGTGATGCCACCTGCTGAGTTGTCTTCCTGGCACTTGTCATGGTCTGAAACCATCTCACTCACTCATGTGTCACATTGGATGCCAGTCGTCCCTCCTTCACTAGTGTGAGCTGCACAAACAGGGACTGTCTGTGTCCCAGTGCCCTGGGACATGTCCGACCCACAGCAGACACTCAGTAACCTGTTGCTGAATGAATGGATGGTTAGTGGGAGGGATTGGAGAGGAACCAGGGCTTCATGTTTCAAAGAAATTCCAGGACTTCTGTAAGCCACAAATGGAAAGTACAAATAAAGAGAGAGGAAGACTATCACCGTATAGTGGAATATCAGAAAGGACACCGATGCTCCCACTCCTCTGCAGTCTCCTGTCCTCTAAAGCCTCCAGAAACACCATTTTCCTTCTTTTCCTCTCTTTGACCAGGAGTGAGAAGGCTGGATGGGGATAGGGAGGGGATGGATGGGTGGACTGATCCAGTCTGACAAATATACGGTCATGGTCTGGTGTGGTGGCTCACGCCTGTATTCCCAGCACTTTGGGAGGCCAAGAAAGGAGGATAGCTTGGATCTAGGAGTTCAAGACCAGCCTGAGCAATACAGCGAGACCTCATCTCTACAGAAAAAAAAAATTTTGGCTGGATATGAAGGTGCACATCTGTAGTTCCAGCTACTGAAAAGATTGAGGTGGAAGAATTGCCTGAGCCCAGGAGGTAGAGGCTGCAGTGAGCTGTGATTGTGCCACTGCACTCCAGCCTGGGTAACAGAGTGAGATCCTGACTCAAAAAATAAAAAATAAAAAAGACAAAGTCAGTGTTCACTTAATCACGTGACTCCTATTGACTATTGAAGTGTGGCTGTTTTTAGGTACCTGCATCCATTTAAGAAAGAAGCAAAGGTGTAGAATTGGATTTTTTTTTTAAAGTGGCACTTTTAGTACAGACTTTAATGCAAAATTCCAGAGCAGCCTGTACCTTTTGTATACAGCACCTTTCAGTGTACAGAATGCTTTTTACAAATGATCTCATTTGTCCTTTAAACAACGCTGCTTTTTGTAGATCTCAGAGTCTTAGTTTTACTGAAGTGTAAACTAAGATGTAGGAATGAGAAATGATTTATCTGCCGTCCCAAACTGCAAACAGGCAGAGCGGAGTCTCACCCTGGCCTTTTGATGCCTGTGTCCAGGGTGGCCTCCTCCGAGTTCTCCTTCCTTCCAGGGTTTCTGTTCACACCCCTCCCCCCCACTCCTACTTACACAAAAGTGTATTCAGGGGTTTCTCTGAGCCATCTGGAGCGAGGAGTCTTTCTGTTGGTCAGTCGATGGCTATTGTCAGCAGCTTGTATTTGTATAGACTGACACTTTTATTATCCCCGGTGAGCTCAGGTGAAGACCCTTGGGTCTCCCTTCTGCTGTCCTGACTAAAAGAATATTTCTGTCTCTTGTGGACAGGAGTCATATTCACCTTGCTGGGTCTCTTAAGTGCTGCCTTCCTTAATAGGTTTCCAAGCACACATTAGCATAGCTTAGCTTTTCTGGAAAGAAAATTATCCTTTTTTTTTGCCTTGGGGTGGCACAATCATGACTCACTGCAGCCTCGACTTCCTGGGCTCAGGCAATCCTTCTGCCCTAGCCTTCCAGCTAACTGGGACTACAGGCACATACCACTATGCCCAGCTAATTTTTTTTGATGTTTTGTGGAGACGAGGTCCCACTATGTTGCCCAGGCTGTCTCAAACTCCTGGCCTCAAGCGATCCTTCCTCCTCAGCCTCTCAAAGTGCTGGGATAACAGGCGTGTGCCACTGTGCCTGGCCGAAAATCATCTATTTTTGATTTACTATCCAACTTTCAGGGAGCAGCATCCCACATGGGATTAAAGATGTGTCAAAATTACCATGATTATCCTAGAAAGTATCAAGAAGCAATGTACCAAAGATTGTCTGGGCCAAGATTTGGATTGAGGGTTCTTTTCTGGTTCACTGTTCTTTTGCCAGTCCCAGTGATCACTCCCTGGGTTGACTTAAGACAGGCAGGTTGGCTTTGCTATTCCATCCCAATTCCAAAACTTCTGTGTATTGGCTGCATATGAACCTCACCTTAAACCAGGTGCATTTAAAAAATACAGTATGGTCTTGCCCGCAGTTGGGAAACTTCAACCACAACTGAGATAGTGGATTCCTTTTTACTTTTAGTCCACAGGGAATTAGAGGAAGTGTTGAATGATAATACACAAGCCATTTTACCAAGAACCCGTCAGGAGGACTCAGTTTGGACAACTCCCTGGGCTGAAGCAGAAAGGCAGCTAAAAGTGACAGTCTTGGATTCTGTTATGATGGGCACCCACCGGATGACCCAGATAAGATTAGAGTTGGTTACACACTCGACTCTGCATGGCATAGTTATGGAAGCTGCCTCAGCATGGCACCAGGAGTTCAGTTACCCTGCTGGCTACACCCACCCAGCCGATTCTCTCCATAAGAATTCTGGGGTCAAAGCAACCACATCCACTTCTGGGTTCTGGTCCTAGGAATGTCCTCAGTGGAGATTTGTGGTTCATCTGTGTCAGGCTATTGACCATCACCCAGAATGGAGAAATACACATTTGATATTTTCTTCTCTCTTTTATTGAAAATAAAACTTGAGGCCAGGCATGATGACCTATAATCCCAGCAATTTGGTAGGCTGAGGAGGGAGGATTGCTTAAGCCCAGGAGTTTGAGACCAGCTTGAGCAGCATAGCAAGACCTCATCTCTATAATATTTATATATTTAGCCAGGCATGGTGACACACTCTTGTAGTCCCAGCTACTCAGGAGGCTGAGGTGGGAGGATCATCTAAGCCCAAGAGGTTGAGGTTGCGGTGAGCCACTGTCTTCTGAGCAACAGAGTGAGACTCCGACAAAAAATAAAATAAAATAAAATAAAAAGAAAGAAAGAAAAGAAAATAAAACCTGACTTCCCAATCCTCCATTTAGGGTTGGAGGGAGGGGATGAGAGCCAGAACCATTGGCAAGGGAGGACATGGTCCTGAGGGGAATGGCCTTCTCTTTCTTTGCTGTTCCCAGAGCCAGGGAGGTGGGGAGGGGTGGGCATTGGAAGTGGTAGGGATGAGGCTGGGGTGGGCAGGCTTTCAGGAGATTTTTGGTTTCATGCTACTCAACATTTCTGGTCTCAACTTTTCCCTTTTCCATGGAGGTGACTTTGAAGCAGACTGGATTGGTGGGAAAACATAGGATTGGAATCCTTTCAATCCTTTGCAATCCTGCAAACAGGTTTTGCAGCCATACACAACCCAGGTGGTTACAGGAAACTTCTTTCTCTTTCCTGTTTTCTTCCTTCATTTCCCAATCCTGCCCTCTCCCCCAATTCCTGCAGAGTTCTGATCTTAATTGCTACCTCTTCTACAAAGGATCCTTTTTTTTTAAAAAAAATTCAACTACCCAATGTAGAGGGGGCTGGTGGTATCTGCAGTTTAAAAAGAGATGCTTAAAGATAAAAATGAAGATTTGTGAGGGTTATGGAGAGCCTGGAAGTCACAGTAACCTTTGCAGACAGGCCTTGAATGCCAACATTTGTAATTCAGACAGGCAGGCCAGCAGTAATGCTACTACCAGGAAAATGAGTTTCTTACATGCAAGCAGCCCACAAATAATAACACATCAAATATTTTGTCAGGATAAAGATAACTAGCACAACTTATTACATTTAAGGTGACATGAGTCTGACAGGCAGAACAGAGATACTTGGTATTAGGTGTGATAAAATAATTGCCATTGAACATTCATTCATTTGTTGTATGACACAAGAATTCAGGCACCAAATGCTTAAGAAAAATTGATGGGAGGAAAATTCTAGTGATTAAAAGATTCTATTTATTAACTTATTTTTTTTCTCTGCAAGTTGGGGACAGTCTATTCTTACCAATTTTAACCATGGATCAACCTGTGTCAACTCCTGGATTCTACTAGTTGAGAATGTCGCTTTAGGTCAAAGGCATGTTTCTCATGGTGGAATTTGAAGCCATCAGGGAAGTACGAGGGGGGACCTCCCAAAAAACCCCAGAGTTATCTTTTGGAGGACTGGTCCCTTGCAGTACAGGCTTTTCCTGCTAAATGTGTTCTAGGAACCCATTGGCATCAGTGTACCAGCTAGTGTTGTTGTGAGATGCTGTGTTTGGCTTCAGTGAATTTTTTTTGGAGATTCTTCCATCACATTGGTCCATTTCATGATGAGTGATTTATGAGCACACTTGCTCACATCACGCTGAGTGTTCAGCAGTTTTTGACCCAACATGGCATGACCCCCCTTGCCCCACCTTCCCTATTCACCCCATCTTGCCCCAAGCAACATTTTTTTTTGTTTTCCTGTATGAAAAAAGTCCTCAAAAGGAAATGTTTTGCCTATGTGGAAGAGCTGAAACAACAGAAGCACTGAAAGGCATCAAAATGGATGAGTTCAAAAACTGTTTTGAGCGGTGGAAAAAGTGTTTTGATAGATATATTGAATCAAATGGAGAGTACTTTGAAGGTAACTGAAGTTTAAACATGAAGAATAAATACACAATTTTTTCTAAATAAATTCTGGGGTTTGTTTGGGTCTCCCGTTGTAGTTATGGCAGCTCTGGCTCAGCATAACGTTCTTACAATAACGTGATAGATTAGATGCATGTGATAGGCATTTAACCTAGACTCTGGGCACGATGTCACCAGAGGGTGACAGAGGGTACAGTGTAGGCGCTTAGGGTAGGAGGACCTGGGTTCTAGGTCTGGCTCTGCCACTTGTATGGAAAGGAGGGAGCTGGGTTGTTGAGGGCTCTTCTTTTCCTGATAGTCTTAGATTGCCTGGGTCCTTGTTCAAGCCACAGCATCGACTGGAGGCGGATTTGGGAAAGCTGCCTCATTTCTCGGTGACTTGGTTTTCTCATGTGTAAGATGGAGATCATCACAGCCAGTACTTTCCCGGCTTGTTGTGTGGATTCAAGAAAGTGATAATGCACAACTCTTAGAAGATTGCTGCATCACTGTAAGGGCTCCGTGCGTGGGGCACTATGCTGTTATCACGGTTGTGGGGGCGACCTGTGAAGTCAGAGGAGGCTCCATCCTAGTCTATCAGAAGCATCTGGTTCACGGACTAGCTCATCTGGGAGGGTGGCCCCATGGCAGTTTCCCCCTCCTCCTGGGACTCTCGGGGGGATCCCAGTATTCTTAGTCCAGGTTTAAGATACCTAAGCTGTTCTGGTTAAACTAGGAAGAAGATAAGCAAAAGAACAGGACTTGGTCACAATACTTGAGTCTGAGTTACTGTTCTACTGGTTTTATTAGCTGTGTGTCTTGGACCATTTGGACTGCTATAACAAAATACTATAAACTAGGTAACCTATAAACAACAGGAATTTATTTCTCACTCTTCTGGAGGCCAGAGGATTCCAAGGTCAAAGTATCTGTCAATTTGGCTGCTGGTGAGGGCTTACTTTCTAACTCACATGTGGCACCTTCTTGCTGTGCTCTCACATGGCAGAAGGAATCAGGGACCTTTCTTGAGCCTCTTTCATAAGGGCCCTCATTCTAATCGTGAGGGCTCCACCCTCATGACCTAATCACTTTCCAAAGGCTCCCACCTCCTAATTCCACCATCTTGGGGATTAGGATTTCAACATATGAATATTTAGAACATAGTGCTGTATGAACTTGGGCAAGTCACTTAACCTTTCTGAGTCGCAGTTTTCTCCTTGGTAAAATAAAGATCACAGTAACACCCACTTCACAGCTGCTGAGATGATCAAATGAGATACATATGAACAAGTTTTAGAAGCTGTTAAATTCCAGACCAGCATTTCCCCAAGTGTGTTCTATGAGACACAAACTAGTCTCATTAGATACTCTAAGAAGAAAAATAGTTTCATGGTCCAGTCAGTTTGCAGGATGATGGGTACTCAGTCCTTTGTGGCGAGTCATCATGTTCACTGAGAATGTTGCCTTAGGCCAAAGGCATTAGTTTCCCATGGTGGAATTTGAGGCCATCTTGGAAGTAGTTGTGACATCTCTGGTTCAGCATATACATACTTACAATGAAGTGATAGGAGATTAGATGCATGTTACATTTAGCCTAGACTCTGGGCAAGATGACACCCTCCATACAGTATAGGAGGAGCTTATGGGAAGACTTGGGCTGGCTCTGCCATGGATGTGGAAAAAGAGGATGCTGGGTTGTTGGTTGTTGACAGATCTTAGTCTTAGGTAGTATGTTATTGTATTACAGTGTAACAAATAACCCCAACATTTAGTTGCTTAAACTGATGATAAGTATTTACTATCTCTATGGATCGGGAGTTTGGGGACAGATTAGCTGGGAATCTGCTAGGAGTGTCTCATGTGGTTGTGGTCAGATGTTGACTAGACTGCTGTCATATGATGGCTTTACTGGGGCTGGAGGATCTGCTTTCACGATGGTACACTCAATGGGACTTGCAAATTGCTGCTGGTTGGGGAGAGGCCTACTTTCCTGCCCATTGTAGGCCTCTCGATGGGCTGCCTGTGTATACTCACAACACGGTGCCTGGCTTCCCCTTGAGCAAGTGATTCCTGAGAGGACAAGGTGGAACTGGCAAGGCCTTGTATGACCTAATCTTAAAAATCACATATTGACACCACCACCATGTTCCTTTCATTATACGGGAATCGCTAGTTAGTCTGTACTGGGGGAGGTTGGTGCTTGCTTTGGAAAGAAGGGGTGTCAAAGAATTTGAGGATGTATTTTAAAATCACCGTAAGCATTTTTTTCTATTATTTATTGAATAGGTACTAAGTGCCAGGCTAAGTGCTTTATAGTCCTCATCTCATATAATCCTCTTTATAATCCAAAGAAACAGGTGAAATTATTATCCCTGGTTCCTGAATAAGAAGGCAGAGGCCTTTAGAGCTTAAGTAACTTGCCCCAAGTTACTTAGTAGTGCTATTACTTGAACCTGGGTCTGTCTGACTTACAGCCCCAGCCTTGTATGCCTATCTCTGATAATCTTGCAGGCACAGAAACCTGTTTAATTTTGCTAAAGCCTGCATTTTCCACTTAACCACAGAGCCATGGTTTATTTAACTCCATTTTTACCCTTTCTTTTACCAGCTTCTCAGAACATTATTCTAGAAAGACAGTGAGCATGATGATGATGTATGCGATACAGACCATATGGTTTTATAACAGATTTCAGTACACCTATTCACCCAAACTTTTTGTATTATCCAAATACAAAAAGTGTCTGCTGAACCTGTTTTGTGTGGGCAGGGCCCCATGCTATGTGGAAATCTGTATCACATGAACAACAACAAAAAACAATTGATCCCACAATATGCCCTATTTTTTTTTCCCACTGTAAAGCCAAAGGTTGAATGTGATTCACCTCTTTTACAGATTCAGTGATTGAAAACCCAATCAGACCCGCCTGGGGAACTTGGTGAGACCTCATCTCTACAATAAATAAAAAAATTAGCC
>NW_007246495.1:313226-330925 GCF_000164805.1 Carlito syrichta
TGGCCAGGAGCGGCCACTGCACTCCAGTCTGGGCGACAGAGCGAGACTCCAACTCAAAAACAAAGACAAAAACAAAAACAAAAAAACCCCAAAACACCCCAATCTCCTTGTATAAAGCCAGGGAAAACAGGAGGCCGCCAGGCTATGCAGTAGGAATGCGGTAGAATGGGGTGTCTGGGGTATGTCTGGTGTGTGTCTGCCATACCCTCAGGCCATGTGTCTGTGTGGTGTGACTGCAGCACAAGCTGGCTTCCAGCCAAGAGTACAGGGACTGTGTGGCCGGGGTGGGTGACAGGCTCAGGCATGGTGATAAACCACGGTGGAGGGAGGACCATAAACATGCCATGTCATATTTTGAGTCAACATTTCTTTGACAATCTTGTTGCTTTTTCTGTATGGGCTTGAGAAAATGATTTCCAGGAAGCAGGATGCTTTTGATGCCTTTGAGATCCCCATGCTTTCAAACATGACATGCCTGGCTTATCCCTGAGGCAAATTTATCTACTGAAGAAAGTTTTGGAGCTTCTATGTACTGGGCAGAGGAGAGGGAATACAGTTTCTTTTGACTACTGCCGTGGACTCAAGAATGATTAGAAGCTGGACATTGTTGAACATGTCACTTCCTGCACATAGCAGCCAAGACAGGATCTAAGATAGAGCGAGAGTGAGTTGAATAGGGCTGCCTGGGCCCCCGTCACATTCTGGAGCCAGCTCTCATGGCGTCTGTAACCATGGTAACCAAGGATGGTCTCAGGATGCCAACATGCCATTGTACCCAGCTCTGCTTCTGGTGTTTCTCTCTCTCCCTCCCTTCCCCTCCCCCCTCCCCTCTCCCCTCCTTCTTTCTTTCTTTCTCTCCCTCCCTTCCTCCTTTCCTGCCTCCCTCCTTCCCTCCCTCCATTCCTTTCTTCCTTTTTTTTGAGTCATGATCTTACTCTGTCACCCAGGTTGGAGGACAGTGGCACCATCATGGCTCACCATAGCCTCCAACTCCTGGGCTCAAGTGATCCTTCTGCCTTAGCCTCCCAAGTAGCTGGGGCTACAGGCACATGCCACCATGACTGATTTTTTTCATAGAGACGAAGTCTCACTATGTTGCTCAGTCTGGTCTCAAACTCCTGGGCTCAAGTGATCCTCCCACCTTGCACTTATAAAGTGCTGGGATGACAGGTGTGAGCAATCCAACCCGGACACCCCTTCTGATCTTTCATTCCTTCCTGTCCCTTTCTCTCCTTCTCTGCCCCCAAGACAATGACTTTCAGGATGGTTTCTACACTGGTGATTTTAAGTTCCAACTGACTCTACACTTCCTGAGGCCTTGTTTTCCATTCTTAGATCCTCCATGGATCTGTGACCCAGGTGAAGTAACATGCCCCTAATTTCCTTAGCTTTACCATTCATACTATGAAAAATGGGTCATAAGTCATATAGTGCATATACTTTAGGTATATACTAATTGCAGCTGTGCATAGCAGGGGTGGCTCATAGCGCTCAGTGTTTCCAGTAACACTTCTGTGCTCACGGTCTGGTTTAGATCTTGAGATGTTGGGATATGTTTTAAATGAACAGAGAAAGCCGATGAGTCACAGTGAAGAGAGCACTGGTCACTGGTCAGGAGATGTGGATTTGAGTGCTGACTGGAAAGTGAGGGTGGGGAGGTGTGTCAGATTATGCAGGGAATTGTAGGTCACACTAAGGAGTTTTTTTCCCCCCTTGGGATAATGGGAAGGTCTTGAATGTTATGAAGTGGGAGGATGACACAATCTATTTTAAAGATTACTTAAGCCAGGCATGGTGGCTCATGCCTGTAATCCCAGTACTTTGGGAGACTGAGATGGGAGGATTGCTTGATCCCAGGAATTCCAGACCAGCCTGGGCAACATAGTGAGAACTTGTCTGTACAAAAAAATAAAAAAATGAGCCAGGCATGGGGGCTCATGCCTGTAGTCACAGC
Organism: Carlito syrichta; assembly: GCF_000164805.1. Classification (NCBI taxonomy): domain Eukaryota; kingdom Metazoa; phylum Chordata; class Mammalia; order Primates; family Tarsiidae; genus Carlito; species Carlito syrichta. Next base: position 315,181 of record NW_007246495.1, read on the forward strand.
TACTTGGGAAGCTGAGGTGGAAGGACTGCCTGAACCTAGGAGTTCAAGACCAGCTTGGGCAATATAGTGAGACTTCGTCTACAAAAAAAAAAAAAAGAAAAGAAAAATTAACTGAATGGAGTAGTGCATGTCCATAGTCCCAGCTATTCGGGAAGGTGAGGAGGGAGGATCGCCTCTGCTCAGGAGGTCAGTGCTGTAGTGAGTCGTGATTGTGCCATTGCACTCCAGACTGGGCAACAGAGTGAGACCCTGACAAAAAAAAAAAAAAAAAAATTAAATCACTCACAAATCAAATGATTGGTTCAGCAAATGCTTATCAAGGATACTTATGTTGTGACAGGCTTGGCACTGGGTGCTGGCCTCACCGGGGGTATCTGTGTGTTCTTGTAGAAATCATGGAAATTGTTGAAAAACATTTATTCAGGAAGAAAGCTTTTCTTGACATCTTTAGTTCATGAAAACCAATCCCAAACTTCCACTTGCACATGGGAGGTGTGTCTTTTTTATTTCTTTTGAGACAGGGTTTTACTCTGTTGTGTTACTTAGGCTGGAGTGCAGTGGCATGATCACGGCTCACTGAAGCCTTGAACTTCTGGGCTCAAGCAATTCTCTTGTCTCAGCCTTCCGTGTAGCTAGGATTATAGGCACACACCACCACACCTGGCTAATTTTTCTATTTTTTGTAGAGATGGGATCTTACTATGTCACCCTGGTGGTTTTAAACTCCTGGGGTCAAGTAATCCTCCAATCTCAGTCTCCCAAAGTGCTGAGATTACAGGCAGGAGCCACTACTCTCAGCTGGGAGGCATGTCTTAAAGCAATGGCCACTGCATTTTCAATTTCTGTTAATTAAAACAATCCTTTCCCTGGCTTGTTACATGGCCCTTGATTCTGTGATAATTTACATATCTGGAGTCAACGAATCAATGAACCTCAAACTATGGCACCCTTATATTCTCTTGCAGTTCAGATGCTTTTTGGAAACAGTTGGCTATCAGCCCAGACTTATGCTGGACTAATAAAAATAGCCCCTCCATACCCGCTGTCACTTTGTTCTTTCTGTGTCTGGAGGCATTGTGACACTGGGGTATTTCTCCTTGGACTATAATGGGACCCCTGATAGTGTATCCTTGTGGCCTTGGCTTGGAAGGCCTCCCAAAAGCCTGAATTAATGAGAGGCTATGATGTGCTGATCCCTTTCCCCGGCAGGGTGAGAACACAGTTTCTATAGGAGTGTGAATGCCTGCTGCTAAGGCAATAGTGTCTGCATTCAGCCTCTGTTCTAAAGCCGGGCACAGCTGACAGCCACAGGGGGTGGGATCTGAGAAACTCTTAAGTCCCTCTCCACAACCCCTCCACACCACTCCTTCCCACGGCATGCCTGCAGTCTAACAGTCCCTTTATTCCTGGGCCATTGTCATTCATTTATCTGGTTATTCCTCAAACACTTAATGAGTGAGCGTCTGCAGAAATGGGGCCAGGCATTTAGACACAGAAGGATGGAAAAGGGCCAGAGAAGTCACAGTCTAAACACTGGGGGAGAGAAGTGTAATCAAGTAATTATGACATACCATGATAAATGCACTGACAGAGATGTGGATGAAAACCTCACTTCCAGAACACCTCTTGTCAAAATGCAAATGTAGCTCTGCAAGATAGCATACTAACTCTCAACTATCCATGGGTACACAGAGTCAGTCATTTCTATGAGAGCACTAGGCTGAGAGGGAATGTAACCCAGGACTGATATGTATTGATGAGTTGGAGTATACAGTAGGTCCCCTACATACAAACCTTCAAGTTGTGAACTTTCAAAGATGTGAAAGTACATTTTCCAGAGGGCAGATAGAATTGACTCCAGCAAGGAACCAGCACCTGTGCCATCAGCATCAGGCATGAGTGACATTGCAGCTGGCCCTCCATCTCCCGTTGCTGATGATTCTTCAGCTCTGCCATCTCTCCCCTTGAGTCAGTAGCTCTTCTTGCCTGTTCACTTGATGCCAGCCCTTGTATGCCAGCTGTTGTATGTACTACACTACTGTACTTTTCAAGATACTGTACTGTAAGATTAAAAATGTATTCTTTATTTTTTGTGTTTTTTTAAATGTATTATTTGTGTGAAAAGTATTATAAACCCATTGTAATAAAGTACTATATAGTTGATTGTGCTAGTTGGGTACCTAAGCTAACTTTATTGGACTTATGAACAAATTGAACTTATGAACACATTCTTGGAATGGAACTCATTTGTATGTAGAGGACTTACTGTAGAGGGAGAGGGAACAGTTGGAAATGTGGATGACAGACCTTGGTGAGGTGCCATATTGGGAGAGGTTGAGAAACCTGGAGGCGGGAAGGCGGGGAGAGTGGAAAGAGAGGAAAAGGACCCTGAAAGCAGACTTGTGCTTGTGCAGATCTTTGAGGAAGAATCCAGACTGCAAGATGGCTTAAGATGGTTTATTCTGAGCCAAATGTGAGTGACCTAGGCTTGTGGCATCCATCCCCAGAAGGTTCTGAGAATGTATGCCAGCTGTGGTTGAATTGTACACATTTTAGGAGGACAGAAGTTAAAAGAAACTATAAATCAATCCATGTGAGATTTCAAATTCTCTTTAAGTCCAGGAAAGACTATAGGTGCATTTAAGATTTTCTGACTGACAATTAGGCAGCTAGAGTGATCTAAGGAATTTAGAAAGCAGTAAAGGAAATGGGCATCTTGAGGAATGAGGAGGAAGCCAAGTTTCTTGATGTGTAGACGAAGCTTCATGGGTGGTGACTGACTTCAGAGAGAGCAGGTAAACATCTTAAAAGGTGCCCAGGAGTCCCCAAGAGACAGTTTTGCAGGGTCAAAAAAATACTTTGATTTTTCTTCTTTATCTGTTGTGTGGTGTTATGGCAGAGCCAGGCTGGAAAGGAAGCCACATTAAATAGTTCATTAAAAAAAAAACAAAAAAAACCTTGTCTCTCCAGACCTTAGTGAGGAATTTGGCAAAGTAAAGAAAAAAAGGTCAGAGTTTAGTCCTCAGAATGCTGTTTAGCCTTCACCAGGCTCACCGGGGCTCAACTCACTTTTGAAATTGGAAGGAACTTTCAGCTATCCAAATCTGAGGAGCCTCTCAGAGGACAGCACAGACAGGCTGGATGGGTCAAGTGACCTGGTCCAGACAGCAGGCAGGGGACAAAGCCCATCTCTAAACGCTCACCTGCTAACCTCCTAATTCAATGGTGCCCCTCATGGCCATGCCAGCAGGTACCAGGGTCTCTATTGTTTTCTTCCTCTTTTGGGAAAAAGAATGAATGAAGAGCTGTAGGCTTTCTTAGAGCCTGGAGTGTATTTGTTCTGAGATTTCAAATTTTCTTTAAGTCTGTGGCAAGTATGGAGATGAATGTATATTCACTCTCTTGGAGAGGACAACCATTCATTTGTTCAGTGAGTATTTGCCCAATGGCTTCTTTGTGCCAGGTTCTGTTATAGGCCCTGGAAGGATGGTGATGAACCAAAAGTTTCTGCCCTCATGAAACTTACCATCTAGCCAAGACTTGGCATCTCTGACAGACACTCAGGTCAACTTCGGCATTTTAGAAAAAGATTTCAGGGCCAAGCCTGGTGACTCATACCTATAATCCCAGCACTTTGGGAGGCCGAAGTGGGAGGATTACTTCAGCCCAGGAGTTCGAGACCAGCCTGGGCAACATAACAAGAATTCATCTCTACAAATAATTAAAAATTTCACCCGTGGTGGCATAAGCCAGTAGTCTCAGCTACTAGGGAGGCTGAGGTATAAGGATTGTCTGATCCCAGGAGATCAAGGCTGTGGTGAGACGTGATGGTGCCACTGCATTCCAGCCTGAGCAGCAGAATGAGACCCCCAACTCAAAAGAAAAGTAGATCTCAGAAACACCTTGACAAGCAAAGGGGTTCAAAAATATAATAAAGATGAAAACGAGGCTGTTCTGATGTTCCATTGTTCTGCAAAAAATGCTTAGTTTGATAATTTAGTAGGGAATGAATGTTGTTCTGACTGAAAGCTGTGATTCAATGATTTCAGAAGCCTCAGAGCTGCCCAGATTACATTTACATTTTGTTAAGAACCTTTGTTAATTAGGACTCTGTGGCTTGTGCATGTATACCGGGATGAGACAGAGCCTCTTGTGTGATGATAGCCTCTTATGTGATGATAGCATTGTAAATTAATCTCCAAGGAATTGCAAGAGGCCAAAATGTGAGGTCCTTAAATACACACATACACATGTAAACACACATACACACATATGCACTCTAGCAGGGGGAAACGTTTTGCTACACATGATTTTCAGTGTTTCCATTTCCATGTCTTGGGAATAGGGGAAAATTAGGACTTCTGTTTGTTGTATGCCTGAAAAATCTCCTGACTGCTCTTGCCTGCCGGGAAGGACTGAGATCAATGAATAACAAGGATGCCAGCCTGGGTCACAGGATTTAAGGAAGCAGCAGGTGGTTGGATTGGCCAGGTGTCCACCAAGAGTCCAGGAATAGTGAGGGTCTTACCTGAAGTTTGAGACAGGTCAGGCCACACTTTGACTACTAGGACTCTCAGCTTAGTGGAGGGGAGAGACGTTTAGAAGCCATTATGCCAGCAGCTACTGGAAAGCTCTGCTCTGTTTTAAACCAGTCCTAACAGTCTGGGAATCTTGGCTGGGAGTGCAGATGAAGGAGTCAATGGCCACATTGCTCTGGGTGTTTCTGGTGATGAGACATGAGACGGGAAGGTATGCAAAGCTCAGGTGTGCCACCCCAAAGCTGCTGATCTTAGGTGTCTAAATTCCCCTACCTGAGAATCAGCCATGATCACAATACTCATGCCCTAGGGGATATAAAATTTCAATCAGACCGTGTGCATGAAGAGCAGAGCACAGGCTGCATGCAGTGGCTCATGCTTGTAATCCCAGCACTTTGGGAGACCAGGGTAGGAGGATCGCTTTAGGCTAGGAGTTCAAGACCAGCTTGAGCAACATAATGAAATCTCATTTCTACAAAAAAAGCAAAAAAAATTCACCAGCCATAGTGGTTCACATCTGTGGTCCCAGCTACTTGGGAGGCTGAAGCAGGAGGGTTGCTTGGGTCCAGGAGATGGTGGTTGCAGTGAGCCATGATCACACCACTGCACTCCAGTCTGGGCAACAGAGCAAGACACTGTCTCCATAAAAAAAAAAAACAGAGAGAGAGAGAGAGAGAGAGAGAGAGAGAAGCACAGTGCCTCCTGTATGCCTGGCATACAGGAGGCCCTATACACGATGATGATACAGTTGGTGCTGACACCCATGCACTGGGGGTCTTCAGTGCCTCAGGCACAGCACTTGGCACTTAACATTTGAGATATAATTTATTCTCTGCAGCAACCTGAGTCCCTTCACTTGTTCTCCTAGTTAACATCCTAATGTTTAGCCAACTGACCTAGACGCTCATAGATTCCAAAGAACCTGAACGTAGCGAGGATTCCATAACTATTTACAAAAAATCCCCAGCTTTATTAAGATATAATTTACATGCCATCAAATGTACCTCTTAAAAATGGATGACTTAGTATTTTGACAGAGTTGTGCAGCCATCATCACTAATTGTAGAAAATGGCTCCAAAAAGAAGCTCCACTACTGAGATCAGTCACTCCCTGTCTTCCCTCAGTCTCTCCTGCTCCTGGCAACCATGTGTCTACTTTCTGTCTCTATGGATTTGCCTATTCTGGGCATTTCATATAAATGGAATCATGAGACATGTGACTTTTTGTGGTTGGCTTCTTTCACTCAGCATAACGGTGGTGAGGCTCACTCATGATGTAGCATCCATATCTATTTTGAAAGAAGAAATGGACAATCACCTCAGACAGTAGTGTCAGTACCATCTTGAAAATGAGCAATCTGAGGCTGAGAGTGTGGACATCACATGCTGGCCACCCGATGTGAAAGCACTTGAGCTGGGATCCATGCCCAGGTCTGTCTTGGCTCTGAGGAAAAACTCTGGTCCTTGTCATCCACTCATGGTCTCTGACTGGGCCTCTGCATCCCGATGAGCACAGTCTCTATGTGGATGAGTATCTCCCGCTGGGTGTGAGTATCCTGGACCTCTGACCTGGCACCTCCTCATCACTCTGTTTTCTAGAGCTCCTGCCCACAGAACATTGATATTCTTCATCCACTCCTTGGAGGATGTGGTTTCATGACTGTGGACTCACATGGTGGCTTCTGAGATGTACGTTTGCCCATCCAGTTCTTTTGCCCATTTCTCAATGGTTATGGCATGCCCTGGAAAAGGTATAAAAATGAAAATGAAGGGAGAAAGATACTTTCTGGGTTAGAAGTCCAGCAATCCAGTTGCCCATTATGATGAAGGAAATGTCATCTTTTTTGTCTAGTCTTTAGTAGTAGATTGTAATGCAACACAAAGGACCAGGCGCAGTGGCTCATGTCTGTCATTCCAGCACTTTGGGAGACTGAGGTGGGAGGATCGCTTGAGCCCAGGAGGCTGCTGTGAGCTATGGTTGCACCACTGCATTCCATCCTGGATGACGGAGCAAGACCCCAACTCTGAAAAAAATAAAACAGAACAGTACAGAGTATAAGTTGGCTCTCTTCTTGCTCCCCAGCCCAGGAGCTTTCTTGAGACATGAGATAGTGTCCCTTACTTGGTTGCTGTGACAGGAGTGGTGATGGTGGGCACAGGTGGTTGTGGAAGAGAAAGGGCTGGTGCCAGCAGGTTCTTGGGCAGGATGCGGGTCTTCACTGATCAGGGAACTGACTAGTCTGTGATGGTAAGACAGCATGTCCTATGAAGGACTAGTCTTCTCTGGCCCCCAAATTGCTTCTGTCCTGTTCTGCTCCCTCACACGCTGGTGTAGGGAAAAGGCCCCATTTGATCACTAACACCACAAATGAGTCTTACATCTCTCTTCTCCTAAAGAAGGAGAAAATACGCCAGGCACAGTGGTTCATGCCTGTCATCTCAGCACCTTGGGAGGCAGAGGCAGGAGGATCACTTGAACCTAGGAGTTTGAGGTTGTGGTGAGCTGTGATCATGCCACTACACTCCAGCCAGCCTGAGCAACAGAGTGAGACTGTGAATTAAAAAAAAAAAAAGGAAAGAAAGAGGAAAATAACTCTATGGACTTTTCCAGGCTTCTTTAGAAACACTGTGGACTCTTATGTTGACTTAAAAATCAAGGGAGTTGGCCCTTGAAGTCTAATAGCTGATTCACTGGAAGCACAGCAGCACTTGGGCCCTTGGGCAGTGGGGGTGTGGGTTGTGCAGGAATTTCGTCTACTGTCGATCTCTCCTGGCTGGGGCCCCACTCCTGGTCTCAGGCCATGTGATGATGCGCTCACAGCAGCTCTGGGTGCTGCAGCAGGCTTGCCAGTGCCTGTCCTCGTCCCCTTCCTCTTCCCACTTCAGCTCATGCTGGCTGACTTCCGACTGCAAACCAAACGCTTGCATTTTTTGCCTTTTTCTTGCTCAAAGGCCACTTGGTTGCTCCCAAGGAAAGCAGGAATTGCGGGGGAATTACTGTGTCCCAAGAGCAGGTCTCTGCCAGTGACTGATGGGGGTGGTACACGAGCACCCCAATTCCCTCATCCCTGGGTGGGATAACTCAGGAATATACTTTGCATGAGTCCTTCGTTTCCCCAGTAGGAACAATTCTGTGGGCCCCTGCGGGAGCTGGCTCAATACTGCACTTCGATTGTTTTTCCTGGCTGCCTTCCCATCACTTTCTCTCTCCTCCAGTTCCCCAATGGGGCTTTCTTTACCTCCCAAACTGCTTGTGCTCAAATCCTAATTGCAGGATCAGCTTCTGGGGAAACTCAAATGAAGACATTTGGGCCAAGTGCAACGGCTCATGCCTGTAATTCCAGCACTTTGGGCGGCCGAGGCAAGAGGATCACTCTGTCATCCAGGCTGAAGTGCGGTGGCATGATCATGGCTCACTGCAGCCTTGACCTCCTGGGCTCATGCGATCCTCCTGTCTCAGCCTCCTGAGTAGCTGGGACTACAGGCATGTGCCACCATGTCTGGATAATTAAAAAAAAATTTTTTTTATTGTAGATACGAGATCTTGTTATGTTGCCTAGGCTGGTCTCAAACTCCTGAACTCAAACAAGCCTCCTTCCTCGGCCTCCCGAGACCTGGGATTAGAGACGTGAGCCACTGCGCCCAGCCCAGTGGACTATTAAGCTGTGTGTGCCAGGCTCTGTGGTCGATCCTGAGATGTGAATGAGTGGTCCCCTGCTCTTAAGAAGTGTCCCTTCTGGTGACATGAGCAACTCTGACAATGATACAAGGCTGGGAATACCTACTCTAGAAAAGAGAGAGAGAGTTCTGGAGTGTGAAGGGGGAGATTGAGAGGACGAGTCAGGAAGGACTTTACCCGGAGGGAGTATTTCAGGTGGGTCTTGAGAATGTTGATGAAAAAATGCCAAGCTCAGCCAAAAAATGCCTGAAGAGGTGTATTCTGAGCTGACTGTGAGTGACCAGGCTGGGACACAGCCTTGAGAGCATGTGTCCAGGGGTTGCATTGCAGTTTGGTTACGTACACTGTAAGGAAGTAGAAGTTACGAGAAGCCATACATCAATACATATGAGATTTTCACTGGTTCAACCCGGGAAGGAGGGACATTTCCAAGTGGGGACTTGCAGGTTTTAGGTGGAGGCAAGGACTTCTTGAATAGCAATTTGTAGCTCTTATCTAAGATATTTTGGAAATCATTAGAGGACAAAATACCTGGAGTCTGGGAGTCCCCAAGAGATGGCTTTGCAGGGCCATAACATACTGTTTGTTTTTTGAGTCAGAGTCTAACTCTGTCATCCAGGCTAGAGTGCAGTGGCACAATCACAGCTACTGCAGCTTCAACTTTCTGGGCTCAGGTGATCCTTCCACTTCAGCCTCCCTAGTAGCTGGGACTACAGGTATACACCACCACACCCGGCTAATTAAAAAAAAAGATTATCATAGAAATAAAGACTTGCCATGTTGCCTGGGCTGGTCTTGAACTCCTGGGCTCAGGCAGTCTTCCCACATTGGCCTCCCAAAGTGTTGGGATTACAGGTGTGAGCCACATCACCCAGCCATAAAATACTTTGATTTTCTTTATCTATTGGCTGATGTTATACTAGAGTCAGGTTGGAAAACAAACTGAATAAAAAATATATGAGGTAATAAGGTAATAAAACCCTATGTGATGAGTCCCAAAGCCTCTTAGTTAGAAATATGAATAAGAAAAAAAAAGGTCAGAGTTTAGTCTTCAAGAAACATTTTACCTTATGAGGACTTCCAACTTCATTGAAAAAAAAAAGAGGGAAGCAATTGATCAGCAAAAACCTCCTTTCTCCCGATGAAATCTGCCCGGTTCTGTGGGTGTACACACCAGTCCCACCTGGATTTCTGTCTGGATGAAGTGTGTCTTCTCCTACCTACAGCCTACTGTACTTTTATGCTGGGGATCCCTTTGCTCTCTGGGGCATCCTCTCTTCTCCTGAATAATCCATCTCTCCCTTTCAACTTTAATATTCCTGCTTGTGTAATAATGGACTTCTCCTCTCTCTTTCTCCCCCTCCCGCCAACACCTGATTCCTTGAAACCCTTCACAACAGAATTGCTGGGAAAAGTGGTCTGAAGTCACCTTCCCTACTTCCCACCCTCACGTTCCCTCTAAGCTGCCTCATGTTACAGGGGCTGCTCTCACAGAGGTCACCTAGGGACATCGTATCGCTTTCTTGCTCTTTTATCTTGTGTCAATTTAGGATGCCTTCAGCTGTAGGTTGCAGAACGTTCTGCTCAGAGTGGCTCACACGAGTGGACGTTGACTCTTAAGAGTTATGTTCTCACTGAACCAGGGTGTTCCAGGCTCGGCTGAGCTGTTTTGTAACTGCCTTCAAGGACCTGGGTGTATTTGACTTCCTGCCCCGCCTCCCAGAAGGACGTGAAGTGACCTTTTTCTTAAATATATATTTTTTAAAAACATGAAAATTTTTTTTTTTATGATGGAGGAAGGTTCTCCCCACCCCGGAAGCCCCACACATGCTTCTTATTTTCACCCCCTAAACTCACTGTGGCAGAGGGGACGGTGTTATCCTCATTGGCCTGAACTACTTAAAATTCATCCCGAGTCTGTGAGCGAGGCCCACCTTCTGCGAAATGTCACCATTTAACCCAAATTGGGTCTGTTGGAAAGAAAGCGGGGCGCGAAAGTGAAAGTAACCTCCGTGACAGCCTTCTTGACATCTCAAAGCCTTTTTATTTTTTTGAGTCAGGGTCTCACTCTGTTGCCCAGGCTGGAGTGCGGCGACCCAATCCTGGATCATTGCAGTCTTGACTTCCTGGACTGAAGCAATCCCCTCTCTTCAGCCTTCTGAGTAGCTGGGACTACAGGCACACACCACCATGATTGGCTAACTTTTTTTTTTTTTTTTATGAGATGGAGTCTTGCTACGTTACCCAGGCTGATCTTGAACTCCTGGGCTCAAGTAATCCTTCCACTTTGGCCTCCCAAAGTGCTGGGATCAAAAGGATGAGCCATTGTGCCAGGCCCTCACAAGAGTTTTGACAGCTGACCACCCTGTCCTTGAAGCACTTCACTTCCGTCTCGTATTGTGACATTATTGTCCTCTGGGTTTTCCTTTAATTTTAATAACCACTCTTGTTTCTTATTGACTCCTTCCCTGCTATCCTGGCACTTTGGGAGGCAGAGGTGGGAGGATTCCTTGAGCCTAGGAGGTTGAGACTGTCGTGAGCCATGATTGTGCCATTGTAATCCAGCCTGGGGAACAGAGTGAGACCCCAACTCAAAAAAAAAAAAAAAAAAAAAGAAATGAAAAGACATTATGACACATATACACTGTGGAATACTACACAGCCATAAAAAAGAACAAAATCATGTTCTTTGCAGCCATATGGGTGTGGCCAGAGACCATCATCCTGAGAGTTATCACAGAAACAAAAAACCAAATACCATGTTTTTCCCTAAAAAGTAGATACTGAACACTGAATACACATGAACACAAGTTGGAACCGACAGACACTGGGGACCCCTAAAGGGGAGAGAGATGGGGAGGAGGAGGGCAAGGGCTGAAAAGCTACCCAACTGAGTCCCAGGTCTACCACCTTGGAGATGGGCTCAGTAGAAGCCCAAACCTCACCATGATGCAATATACCCAAGTAACAAACCTGCACATGTACCCCTTGAATCTAAATAAAATAAAATAAAATAAAAATCATGCTTCTAGCCGGGCTTGGTGGCTCAGCCTGTAATCCCGCACTTTGGGAGGCTGAGGTGAGTGGATTGCCTGAGCCCGCGGGTTCAAGACCCTGCTGGGCAGCGAGACCTCATCTCTACAATAAATCAAAAATCAGCCGGGTGTGGTAGCGTGCGCCTGTAATTCCGGCTACTCGGAAGGCTGAGGTGGAAGGATCGCCGGAGCCCAGCAGGTCGAGGCTGCAGTGGCCGGGAGCGGCCACTGCACGCCAGTCTGGGTGACAGAGTGAGACTCCAACTCAAAAAAAAAAAAAAAAATCATGTTTCTGAAATGGAGCAATGGTAGGGCCCTTGGTAAACGCATGTTGCCACCGCCTCACCATCCGCCAGTGCACACGCTGACCTCATCTCTCCTGGTGTGAGTTCCTTCCACGCTGCAGCCTTCGGTGCCACCCTCCTGCACTGTCCTGGTGTCTGGCAGAGTCGCCCAGCAGTGAATTCATAGAGCAGGCCAAAAAGGGAGAGAAGGTGCAGGAGGCATTGGGGGTTTCTCTCCATCCTACTGTTACTGTCTATGCAGCTGGAACCCACTGGCTCTCCAACCCTCGGAGTCTTCTCTTCTAGACCTGGACATCTGGGCCTCTGAGTCCTGATGTCCCTGAACCAACCTCAGCGCCTGCACAAGAGGCTTAACATTAGTACAGAACTCCCAATAGCACTGTTGTAGTGGTCAAAGCATGGTACCAATATAGAATATATCCTATCAAATCAAATACACCATCAGTTACAAAAAGCATAATAATGTCATGTACCTTAAAAAAAGTTAAATCACCCATTAAATGATGACATATTGGCAGTAAGGCACATTCTGATTTCAAAAGTGTTTAATAATTTTAAAATGCATCTAAGAATTAATGTAGTACAATAGAACATTTCTCTTGGAGAAGCACAAAAAGTACAAAATATAACTCTTTTTTTTTTTCTTTTTTTTTTGAGTTGAAGTCTCACTCTGTCGCCCAACCTGGAGTGCGGTGGCATGCTCCCGGCCACCGCAGCCTCGACCTGCTGGGCTCCGGCGATCCTTCCGCTCAGCCTTCCAAGTAGCTGGAACTATAGGCATGCGCTACCATGCCTGGCTAATTTTTTGATTTATTGTAGAGATGAGGTCTTGCCAAGTTGCCCAGGTGGGTCTCGAACCCACGGGCTCAGGCAATCCACTCACCTTAGCCTCCCAAAGCGTGGGATTACAGGCTGAGCCACCGAGCCCAGCCCAAAATATAGCTCTTATTCTTATTTCTCCGAGTCTTACACAGAGCCTGGTGGACAATAAATAAATGTTTGTTAAATGGACACATATATGCATGAATTAATGAATTTCCCATCAGCCACATTTTGATGAGATTCTAGCATTTACAAAGAAAAGTGATGCAATAGAAAAAATTATGTAAAAAAGTTATGTACTCATCATTTTGCCAAAATGTCCATGTAAAACTCATTTAAAAGAATAAAGAAACTTCAGTTTGTTGCCACTAGGCTGCAGACCTAGATCCAGTAATAGATTTCAGAAGTTTGATGTCTACTTAACAGCCAATTCCAAAGTAGACACTATTTTTAAGTGCGCCGTATCCAGGGCCGTGAAGGGTTAAGTGCTTATTCAGAAACACTTGGTGTCATCCTCAGGGCACACTTTGGGTTCTCATTAGCCAGGGGACGGTGCTGGCATTTTTGACAGCTGAGAACACAGCTCTGTCTAACAGCCCCTTCTCCCTTCATGTGTGCCACTAAATTGGCTGTGGACGTGCAGCTGCTTCCTGGAACTCACCTCATCCCTGCGTGGTGACTACAGGATGAAGGCCAGTAAATCGCTCTCCCCAAAAAAGTGTCCATTAGAAGAATTCAGCCTCCGCTCCCCATGTGGAGCAGCCCTTGAGGGTGGCTTTGCCCTATTCATTGTAATTAACACTGGTGCACTTCATCCCAGGATCCACAGACAGGCATGATGTAAAACAGATAAAAGATCGAGAACTGCTGGTGAGTGAGCTGTGGATGAACATAAGTGGATTCGGGAGGGTCATACACATTTAGCAGGCTGTCCGGGGACATTTCCAGAGGCCACCCTGCTCTTCCTCTGCAGTGGGATTGTCAAATCCCAGACCTGCTCATGTTATGCCTTCGTCTGCTTTGTCTTAAATGCCTTCACACTAGAGTCCTTTCTGTATCTAGTCGGGATGGCATCACAGACTGCTGCAAGGCCCTTTTTACATGGAAAACAAGGGGTTGAAGTAGAGGAGTCCTGTCATGTCAATGTCCCTAAATATAGGGAAATTGAAGAGGAAATACCTACTTTGTGCATAAAAGCGAGGCACTCAAATGATTTTCCACAGAATACCATGGACCAGTTTCCCAGGACACGTGATCCGTGGACAAGTCAAAAGTAATACTATCCCTTTTCAGTGCAACCCCTGAGCCTCTCACACATGAAAGTCCAAACCAAAATCATATGCTATTTATCCCTGAATATACTTAGGCAAAAAATAGGAAAAAAAAAAAAGGAATTAACTTCAGCATGACTGCCTCTGTTCTTTCACAGCGAAGAAGCTTCTGCGAAATGCCCCCTCCTCACCCAACCAGATCCTGAAGCAGCAAGCATGGCCTGCACATGATCAAAGTCCTCATTGTTCCATGCCTCATGCTTGCAACTATTGGGAAAAATGATTGACTCCACTGTGCTAGTGGTCAGTTGGTTTCCAGCCCTCTGCACTGATGATTTTTTTAAAAATTTAATTTAACCAGAAACAAAATTTTTTTTTTGAGCCAGAGTCTCACTCTGTCACTCATGAGGGTGTACCCATGGCATGCTCATGGCTACTGCAGCCTTGACCTGCCGGGCTCAGGTGATCCTTCCATCTCAGCCTTCCAAGTAGCCGGAACCACAGGCTTGCGCCACCATGTTCGGTTAAGTTTTGATTTATTGTAGAGATGAGATCTTGCCAAGTTGACCAGGTTGGTCTTGAACTCCTGGGCTCAGGAAATTCTCTCACCTCGGCTTCCCTAAGTGCTAGGATTACAGGTATGAGCCACTGCGCCTGGCATTTTAAAACAAATTCACATTCAAGGGGTACATGTGCAGGTTTGGGTTTCTATGGAGCTGGTCTCCCAGGTGGTGGACACAGTACCCAGTGGGTAGTTTTTTAGCCCTTACCTCCCTCCTTTCCTCCCTCTTCCCTTTAGGGGTCCTAAGTGTGCCTGTGTGTATTCAGTGTTCAATGTCCACTTGTCAGGGAGGACATGTGGGATTCAGCTTTCTGTTTCTGTGATAACTCACTCAGGATGATGGGCTCTGACTGCACACATGTTGCTTCAAAGAACATGATTTTGTTCTTTTTTATGGCTGTGTAGTATTCCAATTATATATATACATATATATATACATATATATATGTATATATATATTATTGAGTTGGGGTCTTGCTCTGTCACCCAGGCTGGAGTTCAGTGGCATGATCATGGCTCATCACAGCCTCAACCTCCTGGGCTCAAGCAATCCTCCCACCTCTGCCTCCCAGGTAGCTGGACTACAGGTGTGCACCACCATACCCAGCTTATTTTTATTTTTATATTTTTGTAGAGACAAGGTCTGGCGTAATCCCCAGATCAGTTGTGAACATATTTTGTTATCCAGTCCACTGTTGATGGGTACCTAGGTTGGTTCCATGATTTTGCTATTGTGGCAGAAACACTACCTTTTAGTGACTACAATCCTGTAAGATAGGTGTTCATTGTGAATCAGTATTCTTCTTGTTCTATGTGTGAAACTGGGACTCACAAAGGGCAAATAACAGTCTGATGCCACACAGTCAGGAAGTGGCAGAACCAGGATTCAACCTTTGGTCTATGGGGTGCCAAAGCCTACTCCACTTCCAAGTGCTGTGTGGTGTCCCTGCATCTCAGAACATGCCTAGGCCTTGAGTTCGGTCATGGGAGGTCTCAGGAGCCAAGCAGAATCAGAGTATGAAGATTTAAATAATGTAGCCTCAGAACCTAAAACTTGGGATCCTGAGCAAGAGTCTTCTGATGTCCCCATCAAATCTGAACTGGATAAAAAAAAATGTGGTACATATACACAATGGAATATTATGCAGCCATAAAGAAGAACAAACATATGGACTTCACAGCAACTTGGATGGATTCAGAATCCATCATACTCAGTGATTTATCACAGAAACAAAGATCAGTGTACCATATGTTCTCACTCATAAGTGGACCTTGAACAATTATCATAACACTGTAAGAAAGGAATTGGCAGTAGTGGGAAACTGCTGGGGGCTGGGGGTGGGACTGGCAATTGAGGGAAACTGCTGGGGAGGGAGGGGTACACCTCATCAACAATGGTACCTGCATGATCAACGTTTGTACACTTAACCCTGAATTGTACCTCACATCTTAAAAAAGCATAAAAAAAGAGTCTTCTGCCGGGCTCAGTGGCTCAGCCTGTAATCCCGTGCCTTTGGGAGGCTGAGGTGAGTG
>NW_007246495.1:331043-370719 GCF_000164805.1 Carlito syrichta
AAAAAAAAAAAAAAAAAGAGTCTTCTGCTGTCTCGAGTAACTTCCTGTGTGGGGTATCCCAGGTGCATGTACTGCCCCAGATTGGGAGGGTGTGATGCCCAGCTGATCCAGGGAAGTAGCTGGTAGCCTGGGGGAGTGAAGGACTGAGGTTCAAGGCTCTTCAGACTCCTGAAGAGAGGACGTGCTGTTGTAGTTAAGATTCCAGAGCACAGTGAGAGTTTTAATAAAGCCCATGATCCCAAGAGGGGCTTGCTGAGGGATGGGCTCTGTGGTTGGGAGCTGATGAGAAATTTTAATTATGTTTCTCATGTTTGTGGAGATGTTTGCCTGTCAAGGGGGTTCCTTTAGAGTTTGATTGATCCCATGTAGATCTCAAAGAAATTGACAATGTTTTGACTTGTTATTTAAAATCACTATGTTATTGACTTAGTGCTATTCAAGAGCCAAGGATAATTTTGCAAGTTACAGGAAGGAACCCAAGTTTTCAAATGCCAAGCAAAGGTGGCCATTCAAATCAGGCAACAAGGAACAATTCTAAGTTGTTCACCTAAACCTGTTTCTAATTTCTCCCCATGAGGGTGACAGAATATGAATTTAGAGGAATTATCTCCACTGAATGGTCAGAACAATCACCTTTATAGTGATGTATGCAATAAGACTGCTATCACTCTTGTCATTGCTGAATTTGTCATCAGTAAGCATTTATTAAGCACCTAACTACTTGTCTTGCTCAAGGTGTCTCACAAAGAGGCTTACAAAGTCGAGTTTCCTGTCTTTTACAGTTTCCAATGTAAGAAAAAGTAGATAAGAAAACACATATAAGAAATATATGATAATTAAAATATTTTAAATGAGAATACAAGGTCTGCGAACTTTCAAACTGAAAGTTTTCAAACTTTCCTCTGTGCACTTACATTGGCAGTGTTGTACAAACAACTCGGTAAGGTTTCATACCTTGGTATATCAGTGTCTCACACTGTATCATGTTGAAGTATGGTGGTGTCTTCCTGAGTGGTGTTCATTATCATTGTTGCATATTTTTGTGTGCTGTTGTGAGAATGTTGGAGCTTGAATTAGAGTGATGAACAAACATTACATTTCTTGTTAAACTTGGCAAGAGTGGAAGCAAAATCAGGGACATGTTAGTTAGTTCAAGTTTATGGGGGTAATGCCATGAAGAAAATGAGAGTGTACAAGTGGATTAAACATTTTTTTTCCTGAGGGGAGAGAAAGCATCACTGATGAAGAGAGGTCAGGGTGACCAGTAACGAGAAGGACTGATGAAAACATTTAAAAAATTCATTGAAATGTGTGTCAAAATGATCGACTGACTGTGAGAAGTATAACCGATCAAATAAACATTGATAGAGAAACTGTTAGGAAAATCTTAACTGAAAATCTTGGCATGAGAAAGGTGTGTGCAAAAATGGTCCCAAAGGAGCTCTTGTATCACGACAATGCACCTGCTTACACAACACTGTCTGTAAGGGAGTTTTCAGCCAGTAAACAAATAACCTGCTCAACTGATCTGGCCCTCATAAACGTTTTTCTTTACCTGAAAATAAAGAAAATATTGAAAAAAAAAGACATTTTGATGACATTCATGATATCAAGGGTAATACGATGACAGCTCTGATGGTCATTCCAGAAAAAAAGAGTTCCAAAATTGCTTTGATGAGTGGACTAGGCTCTGGTATTGGTGCGTAATTTCCCAAGGTGAGTACTATGAGGGTGACCATGGTGATATTCAGCAATGAGGTATGAAGCACTTTTTCTAGAATGAGTTCACAAATTTAATGGTCAGTTTTCGTATGAAGAAACACACAGTGAGAAACTCCTAACGTATACAAGGGTTATAGGTGACTATTTCAACATTTTCTAGGGTAGAAAGCAACACTTTTAGAATACTTGAGAGAGAAGGAAGGTTGGGACCACATCTCTGAAGGTGAATGTTAAATTTTAACAAGAGAAAACCCACAATGTTTCCAATCAGGAATTGGTCTTAAAGGCAATACTTTGCTGCTGGTGTCGGTACTTTGACGACCATTCAAAATCTCTTGTGAGCCTTTGCCCTTGTAACTTCGGAGGTCTTTGCATATGGATTACTTGAAACACAAACACAATCAAAGGATCCACCAGTGTATCTATTGCATTTGATATATCACAGTGGATACATTGTTCCTGAGAACTAAGGTGATTCTTATAACTGAACAGCTCAAGAGAAGCTCAATCTAGGACTCAGGTGGTGTGCATCCCAGGGAGGTGGGTGTACTTCTCCGCTCTGGATCCAGTTTCTTTGCATCACTCTGTTCTTAGGCAAGTCCTGCCCTGGCAGTCCTAAGGTGGCTGCTGGTGACCATGGGGCTTCCTCATCCTTCCAGATTTATATCGTTTGGAGAGGAGAAGGGTAGCCATGGCCAGAGGAGACCACAGATCAACAATGGAAAAGGGAGGCTGGAAGAGGCCATGGCTGTTTTTTGTTTGTTTGTTTGTTTGTTTTTTGGCCTCCTGTGAAGACTCCCATCCTGCTTGCTTTGCTGCTTCTGCCTCCTCCAGAGGCAGGTGGCAGGCAGAGGGGTGACTTAGAAGGCCACAGTATTTTTTTTTTTTTTGGAATCTTACTCTTTCACCCAGGCTGGAGTGCAGTGGCACGCACTCTCACAGCCACCCCAGTGTCGCCCTGCTGGGCTCTGGCAATCCTTCTGCCTCAACCTTCCGAGTAGCTGGAACTACACGCCCGGCTATTTTTTATTTTATTGTAGAGACAGGGTCTCACCAAGTTGCCCGGGCTGGTGTTGAACTCGCGGGCTCAGGCAATCTGCTCGCCTCGGCCTCCCAAATTGCTGGGATTACAGGATGAGCCACCGAGCCCGGCCAGGTCATAGTATTTGACTTAGCAGGTGTCCTTTGTGTTCTTTCCAGTCACAAAATGGCCTCTGTCTCACAGGCAGTGTTCAGCTTGTGTGACTTCTTGGTGACCCCTGTGAAGACCTCCCAACTCACTTGCTGCAGAAGTGCAGGGTGTCCTCCCGGTCTGGCCTCCTAAGACCACCCCCCCGACCTCCCAGCTTCTGCCCTGAGCGTACCCTGGCTTTTTTACCCAAGGAGATAGACTCCTACCTGACCCGTGAGAAACCATCAGGCATCTTCGTGCTGTCACATTTGGGGAAGCCAGGCACCTCCTGTGTGACCCTCACTTCTCAACCTGCTGGCTAAACTCTGGGAGCCCGGGGCCTGTTTTCCCAGGGCTGCTTCACTGCTCTCTCCAGGGGGCGCTATTCCCGTGGCTGCTCCAGGAATTGCTCGGTTAATGAGGCAGCCTTGAATTCCAGCTCATCTCCCCTGCTCATCCTAGAGCAGCGCACCCTGGGAATGAAGTGTCAGCTCAGCAAGCACCCAGAGTGGGCTCCGAGTACTGAGAACCCCCTGCTAGCCTTCCTGATCTCTTCAAGCAGTTCCCTCGCTGCCCCTGCATTTGTTTGCTGTAGTGCTCACCAACACCATGGTTATTGTTGTTCCTCCTTCTTCTCCTCTTTTTCTTTTTCCTCTTCCCCCTCCTCTTCCTCTTCTTTTTCTTCTTATTCTCTCCCCCCTCTTCTTCTTTCTCTTCCTCCTCTCCTCCTCTCCTCCTCCTCCTCTTCTTCTTCTTCCTCCTCCTCCTCTTCTTTTTCTTCTCATTCTCATACTTCTCCCCCTCTTCTTCTTCCTTCTCCTCCTCTTCCTCCTTCTTCTGCTCCCCCTCCTTCCTCCTCTTCCTCCTCCTCCTCCTCCTCCTTCTTCTTCCTTCTCCTTCTTGTGCCAAGTTCATTTTGTTTTGATATCTAGTTTAATGTCTACAATAACTGAAACATAAATCTGACAGAAACATGTACGCCTGCATGGAACAAGTGCATTATCAACAACACTTATCAGGTCACAGTGTTAACTTTTCAGTTCAATCCCTGAATCAAGCAGTGGTTTCCCACTGAAGTGAGACTAGTAAATTTCCAACTTCCTTGATAACAACTGGTTGCTCTTGAAGCTAATCTGCAGTGCTGCATTTTTATATTTTTGTTTTTTATAGATTTTTATTTTATTTTGCTTTAGAGTTGTGGGGTACATGTGAGGATTTACTACATAAGTAAATTGTGTGCAGGTGGCATTTAGGCTTCTAGCAAACCCTCTTGCCCCTGGTGGTGACCAGGGTGTGGTTGTGGCCCTTATCCCTCCTCCCTCCCTCCCTTCCTCCCTCCCTCCTCTGGCAGCGTCCAGTGTCTGCTGTTCCCACCCTTGTACTTGTGTGAACCATGATCAGGGCCCACTTATGAGTGAGCACATGCAGTATTCAGTTTTCTCTTTCTGTGACAGTTCATGTAGAATGATGGTCTCCAACTGTACCCATGTTTCTGCAAAGGACATTATTTTGTTCTTCTTTATGTTTGTGCAGTATTCTATCATGTATATGGACCACATTTCTTTATCTGGTCCACTTTCCATGGGCATCTGAGTTGGTTCCGTGCTTTTGTTATTGTAAATAGTGCAGCAATAAACATACGTGTGCAGGTGTCTTTTTGGTAGAGCAATTTTTGTTTCTCTTGGTATATTTATAGAAGTGGAATTGCTGGATCATATGGAAGCTCACTGTTTAGTTCTTTGAGAAAATGCCATGCTGCTTTCCATAAAGGTACAGCTAGCTTACATTCCCACCAACAGTGTAGAAGTATTCCCTTTTCTCTGCAGCCACCTGTTTTTTGCTTTTGTTTTTGACTTCTTAGTGATACAGGCTCTCCTCTTAACAGTGATACAGGCTCTCTTGTTAATGGTAAATAAAGACTAACCAGTGGCTGGGTGCAGTGGCCAGCACTTAGAGAGGCCGAGGCAGGAGGATTGCTTGAGCTCAGGGGTTTGAGACCAACCTGGGCAGCATAGCGAGACCATGTCTCTACAGAAAAAAAAAAAAAAAAAAATAATTCAGATGCGTTGGCATGCTTCTGTAGTTCCAGTTTCTTAGGAGGCTGTTGTGGGAGGTTTGCCTAAGCCCAGGAAGTTGAGGCTCCAGTGAGCTATGATTGAGTCACTGCACTCCAGCCTCAGCAACAGAGTGAGACCCTGAGTTTAAAAAAAAAAAAAAAAAAGGACTAGCTTAAGAAGAGCAGATCACACAAGTGGCCATGATTGAAGGCCATGGGCAGAGCTCCCAGGGGAGGTAGATGCTCCGTCCTTCCCCTCCCTGCCAAAGACCAAGACTGCAAGTTCATGGCCCTGACCATTGCACAAATGTTGCCTTGTCTTCAAGTGAATCTAACCAAATGTGTTGGGGCATGATTAATGAAGCAGACTGGCTCCTCCCAAAGATCAGTTACCTCCACACTCAGGGGTCATGCATCAACCTGACCCAAGAGACTGTGGGATCAAAGACAAGGAGCCGGGGGAGCGTCCTCCTTCATGAGTAATAGAGAAACCACCTGGTGATTATGAAAGGAAAAACAAAGCATGTTCAGGTGAGGCAGACAGAAAAGGCAGCTTTTTAATCCTAAGGGCCATATTGTCCTTGATCTTATTGGGATTTCCTGTAGGGAAATGGAGATTTTTCCTAGGAGGGCAGAGGTAGACTGAAGATTGGCTTGTAGACGGAGTGGTGGTATTTTATTATATATGTTTTAAGTTGGGGTCTCACTCTGTTGCCCAGGCTGGAGTGCAGTGGTATGATCACAGCTCACCATAGCCTTGACTTCCTGCAGTCAGGTGATCCTCCTACCTCAGCCTCCTGAGTAGCTGGAACTACAAATGTAAGCCACCACTCCAGGCTGATGCTTTATTTTTTTGGAGCGATGAGGTCTCACTATATTGCCCAGTCTGGTTTCAAACTCCTGGACTCAAGTGATCCTCCCACTTTGCCTTCCAAAGTGCTGGAATGACAGGCGTGAGCTACTGTGCCTGGGTGGAGTGATGTTGTAATGAGACTAACCCAGCTGTGTTTAGTAGGGTGACCAAGAGAGGAAGGGGAGGTTACAGAGAGGATCTGCCTGGAGTGTGACCCCCTGCCCCATCCCCTCCTAGCCATAATTGTCCTATGTGTGATGGGGTGGGCTGTTTGAAGGGTAGGTTTTGGATTTGTACTTTTCTGGTTTCTCCTGGGACAGCTTCTCTCTCTCCACCCCTTTGATTATACCATTGCCTTCAAGAGGCATTACATTTTGGGCATGTTCCCAGATTGGCTACTAGAAAAATGCTTCTTCTGTTATGGCAGATGTAGTTAGGGTGCTCATACATCTTGGACATTTAAGGACAGCCTTGATTTTGAGTAATGTATTTTTCAATAATGATGATTGATTAAGTGCATAATAGATGTGATTTAATAGTTGGATATTTGTAAAAGTTTACATCTATGAAATCTACAAATCAGAAAAATTCAGTGGGATCTCATGGCTGTCTTTTCCTCCTTTCTCTCTCAACCCTAATTTTTCCTTCCTTATTTCTGTCTCCCTCTCTCCCTATTTCTCTTCCTCTCCCTCTCTCTGTCCCTCTTCTTCTCTCTGTCTGTCTCTTTCTTTCCTTCACTACTTACTATGGGATAGACATCAGGCTCAGAATTTGGGATTGAAAAATGAATAATTATTAGTCCCTGGCTGAGTGCAGTGGATCATGCCTGTAATCCTAGTACTTTGGGAGAGTGAGGCCAGGAGTTCAAGATAAGCCTGGTCAACATAGTGAGACTTCGTCTAAAAAAAAGTCCTTGACTGCCAGGGATTTATATTCCGATAAGAGAATTCATTAATTTTATTGGACAGATATCTATTGAGGTAGCAGGCACTAATCTAGATGCTGGGTACAGTGATGAACACAACAAACCAAATCATACACTCTGATAGAAGGTTTCTATTCCAGTGGGGGAGGACACACAGAGAACAAGCACGCAAGTATGCTGTGTGGTGTTGGCTAGTGCTGCGTTGCTGCAGGACAATCGAGTCAGGCCACGGCTGGGGAGGCCATGGAGGGGTGGTGGGATGGCAAGAAAGGAGGATGGCCCTGAGCAGAGCCCTGAGCACTGGGAAGGGGCTGCCCTGCCAGGCTCAGGGCAAGCTGTCCCAGGTGGAGGGGAGCTCACAGGTACAGTCCTGTGACTGGAGCTGACTCGGACCAATGAGAGACCAGTATAGAAGACAGATGTGGGGGACCCAATAGTGGGAAGTGAAGCCGGAGAGGCAGGCGGTGGCCAGAATGGAGGCAACCAGGGGCAGGAGTCTGGAGAGTCCTTGGAGGGTGGTGGGAACCCCCTGGAGCATTTCCTTGGTGTTGTGAGGGACTGAGTGTCCACATTGGTGGGCTGGTGAGGATGCTGCTGTGCAGAAATGGTGGTGGCTAGATGGAGTGGTTGAGGTGGTGGAAATTGGATGCATCCGGCAAGGGGGAGTTGGCTGGATGGCCTGGGCATCAGGGTAGGGTGGAGCCACACACAAGTCCGGACTTTGCGGCTGAGCCCTAGGGGTGAGCACCAGGAACTGAGATGCCTCAGTCCCAGGAAGAGATGCCAATGTGGGCTTCGTGTGCGGGAGAGAGTGGGAACAAGTTTCGCCTCGACTCATGTTCAATGTGAGCAGCTACTTAGACATCAACAAGACAGTGGACAACGAGTGAAACAAAATGTTAGATGTGTGCATTTTGAAATTGGCAATCTAAATTATAGTGCAGTGTTGGGAAGGAAGGACACAGTATTTGCTGAGTCGACCATGTGCCAAGCACCATGCTAGCTGCTTCCATCTATCTTTTCATGGGGCACAGGCTTGAGATACACCCCTCATGTACTGTGTCTGATGACGCACTCTGGAGCCAGATTGCTGGATTCAAATCCCAGCCCCGTCTCTTGCTGGTGATGTGTTCTGTGCTTTGTCTGCTCATCTGTAAAATGGGTTAATAATAGTACCTACCTCATAAAGTTGTTTTGACATTTAGAAGAGTTAGTGCATGTGAAAAGTACTTGGAATAGCACCTGGGGTGAAATAAACACTGAATAAATGAGTGATGTTGCTGCTACATCTGCTCCATGGGGTACACCTCTGTTGATGGAAGAAGGAGGAGTGTTATAACAAGGATATGGCTTTAGAGTCTTGTTTCAACTTGTTTATTCATTCATGTGTAGGGTGCTTGGCTTGTGTTCCTGAGTTTTTGCCATGATGCTATTCTATGAACAATTTCTTTATTACAATATAGATTCAAGCCCACTTCTATTCCTGCATCGCAAACCTCCTCAACTTGTTGATGTAAAGTAAGCGTCTTATTTTATTTATTTGTTTTTTATTTTAGTAGCCTTAGAGAATACAGGTGGTTTTTGGTTACATGGGTGCAAAGTATAGTGGGAAGAGGGCTGGGCTTTAAGTGTACCCACCACCCCACCTGTGCACATTGTGCCTGATAGGTGATTTTTCATCCCTTTCTCCTTCCTACCCCTCACCAAGTCTCCAATGTCCTGACATCATTCTCTGTGACTTTGTAGATCCTTAGCTCCCACTTATGAGTGAAAACATGTGGTGTTTAAAGCAAACATTTTATTCTGCTTGTATAAATTCTGTGCTTCCGGAATTCAGACTGGACACAGAGCCGAGGGCTTGTCTCTATTCTGCCGTGTCTGGGGACCTCACTTGGGAAAACATACAAGTGTTGATGGTGGTGGTGAAGGTGGGATTGGCGTTAGCTGGGGGTGTCTTGGCTCATGTGACGTGTGACGGGTGGTGGTGTTGGCTGTCGCCTGAGATCTCAGCATGGCTGTTGGCTGGAACAGCTACAGGCGTCATTTCAGAGGCATTTCACAGGGTATTTCCATGAGGTCACTGTGTGGGGTCTCTCCATGGGGTTACTCCATTGGGTTACTCCATTGGGTCACTGTGTGGGGTCACTCCATGGGGTCACTTCACTGGGTCACATCATTAGATCACTCCATGGGATCACTCCATGGTATCACTCCATGGTGGTCTCTCTGTAGGATCAACTCCACATGTCAGTCCACAGGGTTACTCCATGGGGTCACTTCACAGGGCCGCTCCATGGGGTCACGTCACAAGATCACTCCATGGGGTTGTTCTGCGGGGGTCTTTCCATGGGCTGCTATGGAATCTTTCCATGTAGAGACATGACTAGTTTGGGCTTCCTCACAGTAGGGCAGCTGGCTTCCGAGAGTGAGCATCCCAAGGTAACCTGGTGGCAGTGGCATAGCCTTTCTTGATTTAGCTCTGGAAGTTACACACTGTTACTTCTGCTTCAATCTCAAGCCTGCCTGTACTCAAGGAGAGGGAGCACAGATTCCTCGCTCTCACAGGAGGATGTTGAAGCCACATGCTAAGGAGAGGGTGTGGAATGGGTCACGTTGTCATGGCCAGCTTTGGAAGATACAGTCTGCCAGGAGGCTCAATCAGGAGCCCGCTTAAAAGGCTGTTTGGCTTCAAGGGTCCAATACACTTCTAAATTTTGGACATGCTATGAAATCAGTGTCTCCTTTATTTATTAAAGGACCCGAGTGCTCTTAACATAAAAGTTGTATTAGGATTGCCGGAGCCCAGTAGGTCGATGAGCATGCCATTGGACTCTAGCCTGGATGATGTAGTGAAACCCCAACTCAAAAAAAAATTGTATTAAAATCCCAAGATTGACTCCTTAGAACTGGTAAGTTTTTGTTCATTTCTTGAGCACCGCTTGAATCTTGACTCTGTGCAAGAGTCTGTGCTAATTGCTGTGGGGGCAGATTGAAATGCCACAAAAATTGACACCTTAAAAGATGAAGGTGGCCGGGCATGATTGCTGATGACTGTAATCCCAGCACTTTGGAAGAACGAAGTGAGTAGATTGTTTGAGGCCAGTAGTTCAAGACCAGCCTAGGCGACATAGTGAGACCTCATAACAAAAAATAACAAATCTGCAGACTTGATGGCATGTACCTGTAGTCTCAGTTACTCAGGAGGCTGGGGTGGAAGGATTGTTTGCCCAGAAGTCTGAGGCTGTGGTGAGCCGTGATCACTCCACTGCACTCCAGCCTGGGTAACAGAGTAAGACACTGACTCAAAAAAAAAAAAAAATACAATTGGCTTTCAGTTAACTAGTCTCTGGAGAGACAGAGGCCGCTGACAATCTCTAATGATAATTAAAACAAAACTTGTTGAAACAAGAAACACAATGAGTTTAGTGCAACCTTATCTAGTTAATATTGCATTTAATGTTCAGGAACACATTTCTCATTTTGCAGACTTTATCTACTAATTAATAATTATTACAACTAGCAATTATTAAGTACTTATTGTAGTCATTCAATATACTAATACCCTATGAATAATATTTATTTTCTTTGCATGATCCAGTGAGGCAGATGCTTTATTGTATTCATTTTACAGATGAGGGAGCAAGTCATAGGGAAGTTAAGTGACACAGGCCAGCATTTGTACCCAGGTCTCCTGGTCCCATGGTCATGCTAGCAGTGGTAGGAATAATGCCTGGTGTATAATAGGTACGCAATACATGAGCTATTTTAGTGTTACTGTTATGTTTGCCAGAAGTTTGAGACCAGCCTAGGCAACATAGTGAGACCTCATCTCTACAAAAAATAAAAAAAAAATCAGTAGGCATGCACCTCAATAGGTAAAGAGTAAGGCATTAGTACAAAGTTGGGACTAAAATCCAAGTTGTAGATCTTCTCATTGGTGCTTTTTTTTTCTCCAGACTTGAAGTTTCCAACTCTGTTCCATGAATCTTCTGGGTCTCCAAAAGGTCTTGGGACCTGGTGCCAGGGTTGAGAGGGACGCAAAGGTCATATGACTCTGGGTCCCTACTCTAAATTCCAACCATGTAGCATGCTTCAAAGTGAATTATATTATGCTTAATATATGATACATAGTATAATGCAAGGTGGAATATATAAATATATGCTTAAAACATTATATTTGTAATATATAATATGCAATGTGCAAGAGCAGAGTGGAACACCAAAAGGTGTTCAGACTTTTAGAAAAATACCCTTCTTCAAGGCTGGTTGTGGTAGCTCACGCCTGTACTCTCAGCACTTTGGGAGGCTGAGATGGAAGGATCTTTTAACCCCAGGAGGAGTTCAAGACCAGCCTAGGTAACATAGCGAGATCTTATCTCTTAAAAAAAATTAACTGAGTATGGTAGCATACCCAGGAGGCTGAGGTGGGGGGATTGCCTGAAACCAGGAGGTTGAGGCTGAAGTGAGTTATGATTGTGCATTCCAGCCTGGGCAACAGAGTGAGACTCCAACTCAGAAAACAAAACAAAACAAAAAACTCTTCCTTCAATTGGAATTTTATATCTATGTCTATATTTTTGCTTCAAGTTTGAATTTTGTTCAATTCAATTGAATTTCCATTTAAAATTCAAACTTTTCAAATTCCTATTTTAGAGCAAGAGTTCTAGAAGTTTGAATACTTCTGATCTATTCCACACCGTTCTTGGATATTTTTAGTTTAAAGATTTGGTCTGTAAACAGTATTAGTATCTTTATTCTAACTGCAGGCTCAAGGTCTCAGTCACTAGCTGAAGTATTTTCTATTGGTAAGATCTGTATTACCATCTACTGTGGAAAATAACCTTAAAAGTGTCCATGCAAGCACAAATCCATAAAACTAAAAGTCACAGAAAAGGGAGAGAGAGTTTATTCCATTTTTTAAAGGTTCAATTTGATTCAGATCTTCTCTCTTTTAGGTTTTCCTGACTGATTTTGAACATAAAGAGTGATCATCTCAGAAAGAGTGATCGTATTGTGATGTTTGTTCTCAGTTTTCCTTTTTCATACCAAGCTTTTTAGATGAAAAGTGAGTAAAAAATAATCTTAAAGTGTGATAATCATTCTTTTTTTTTTTTAGCAGACAGTGGAGTTTGATAGATGCATATAGCAAATGTTTACTAATGATAAAAAGAAATATGAATTCTCTGGCACAGGACGTTACTAGCTCATGCTCAAATTGTAGAGATCACAAGCTTGACATAGAGCTGAAGCAGATAAGAGGTAGGGATGCCATGTATGGCTGTACTGGTTGTGCACTGTGCATCTGTGAGTGGTGTCTTCGGGAGTTAGGCAATGCTGTGGCACCATCAGAAGGTCATGGATTCCAGCCGCTGTTGACTCTTTTTTTTTTGAGTCAGGCTGGAGTGCAGTGGCATGCTCATGGCCACCGCAGCCTCGACCTGTTGGGTTCAGGTGATCCTTCTGCCTCAGCCTTCCAAGTAGCTGGAACTTCATGCGTGTGCCAATACACCTGGCTAATTTTTTGATTTATTGTAGAGACAATGTCTCGCCAAGTTGCCCAGGCTGGTCTCGAACCCTGGACTCAGGCAATTCTCTCACCTCCGCCTCCCAAAATGCTGGGATTGCGGGCATGAGCCACCGTGCCTAGCCTCTGTTGACTCTTAAGTGTAGGAGAGCTTGATGCCAAGTTTCAAGTGCATAGGAATAAGAAGGTATTGCATGTTGCAGTTTCCAAGGTAGTGCCTTTCTGTATCTCTATGACTTTTAGTTTAGGGGTGATTCTTCTGGAATCAGTGGTGAGTGCCTAGGGAAAAAAAGGAGTTGGTTTGAGGCAGTGTGCAACTGTGCTGAAATGGAAGGTTCTGGGATAGATATGGTTTTCTTCATACCAGTCACTAACTGGTTTAGTTTGATGATTTGTTCTAAGATATTCCTGAGAAGAAGGTGTCTTCCAAGCCTTGGACTTTGAGGTGTGGTATCTATCTGTTCTCTGCTCCTACTGAGCTAAACACTGTCCAGAATGCCAAAGATAGAGATTTGGGATTATTGAAGGACTGTTAGTACTCAGTTGAGAAACTCAAGCAAAATTTGCAAATAACACAAAAAGCATGGCTTGAGCTGCTCTTTCAAAGAATCTCTTGTAACAGAACTTGAAGGAGGCAGGATGTCTGGATAGAGCATAGGGCATTATCATTGGGTGGACACTGGGCTTGTATTCTGGCTCTGGCATTTGCCTTGGGCAAGTTACTTATAACTTCTGGTTGAGGGAGTTGGGTTGCTGATAAATGATTATGCTATTAGTTTTTTGTGTAATATAATTTCTTTATAACCCATCCCACAGAGGTTTTGCCTGGGTAACAGACTTGGTTCTGAGGGTCTAGCAGAAGGGACCCATTTCATAGTGGGGAAGAGGGATTTAATCCTTGAAAATGATGCTGAGGTTACCTTGTACACACTCTTGCTTTATGTCATGCTGCTTGGAGAACAGCTTGAAGACCAGCATAAGCTTGGCAGGCGTCAGCATAAGCTTGGCAGACGTTCCTGTGACCCGTGCCAGGGTCTGTGTGCACCCTGAGAGTTTGGATACCTTCTGGAATACTGGGCCTCTTCTGAATCCCATGGAGGTGGAGGTGAAGGTACTGCCCCCTGTTCCCCACCACCCAATTCATCCATTCCTGGACAGCAAGTGGTCCTGCTCATCACCTTGGTGTCCCTCGTGTCCAGAGCACAATAGACATGGCAGCATTTGTTGAATTCATTTTGTGAACATTAATCTAGCTCTTATTATATGCTGTGCATTTGGAATTGGGACTGGGAGATTCAGAAATGGACTTCTACCTTCAAGGGCTTCTAGAGGACTTTACCCTCTAGTAGGAGAAATTGCTGGTGAGAAAAGATGTTTTGGGTGAAGACTAAACACTGACCTTCTCTCTCTCCTTCCCTCCCTCCCTCCTTCTCTGACTCCCTCCCTCCCTCCCTTCTTCCCTACTTCCCTCCCTCTCTCCCTTTGTCCAAATTCCTAGCTAAGGGGTCTGGGGAGTCACGCCCTATAAAGACTCATCAAGTGTTTTTTAACCCTATGTAATGAGGCTTGCTTTCCAACCTGACTCTGACATAACTTCACACAACAGATGAAGAAGGGAATCAGAATATTTTATGATTCTGGAAAACTTTCTCCTGGGGACTCCTGGAATCCAGTCACCTTTTAAGGCACCACCTAGTGTCTCTGAAGTCTGCCATCTTTGAGACTTCATCTACACATCACAAGACTTGACTCCCTCCTCATTCCTCATGCTGCCCATTTCCTTTACTGCCTTCAAAATTCCTTAGATAAGAGCTGGACTCCTGCTACTAGTTGCCAGGTGGAAAATCTTTAATCTGCCTGTGACCTGAAAGCCCCAACTTGGAGATACCTTTCTGGGCCAAACAAATGTAAATTTTCACATGTATTGATTTATGAGTTTTTGTAACTTCTGTTCTCCTAAAATGCGTATAACCAAGCTGCAATTCAACCCCAGTGGGCACACATGCTCAGGATCTCTTGGGATGGGTGTCACAGCCTAGGCTACTCACATTTGGCTCAGAATAAACCACTTTAAATATTTCGGAGTCTGGTGTTTTTTGTCAGTGGGGTGGGGGGGGTGGGAGGGATGGAGTGAGATGTGGGTCTAGCTAGCAAGTCCAGCCTCTCTTCAGCAGCTCTTTGGTGTGGAAAATTCCCCAGAAAGCTGGGTCATCCCTAAGATTTCCCTGGCAGCGCTGACTCATGCCTTCAGCAGGCCCATCTGGTCCCCAC
Organism: Carlito syrichta; assembly: GCF_000164805.1. Classification (NCBI taxonomy): domain Eukaryota; kingdom Metazoa; phylum Chordata; class Mammalia; order Primates; family Tarsiidae; genus Carlito; species Carlito syrichta. The sequence continues at coordinate 345,566 of NW_007246495.1, forward strand.
AACCTTGATATTACTGGGAATGCACAGAGCTGTTTTGTCGAAGGGAACCCACTTCCCCGATTTCTCAGTGAGTCTGTTGATCCCTTATCGACTTCACTCATTAGAGCCCTGAATATTTCACAACACTCCCTGGCCTTCAGATGAATGGATTTTCACATATTCCGTAGCCTCTTGAGGAATAACGTGGGTGCTCTTCTTCTTTTGAGGTTTTTCTTTTCCTCTCACCTGAGCCTACTCCCAGCCTCTGAGAGCTGTATTTGCAGTAAATCACGGAAATGTTGCCGATGTCAGCAGCACTGATGCGCATTAGTGGAGCCGCTTTAGAGGAAATTGCTCAGAGGGTGATGCTGAAATGCAAAGCTGTTTTGTAGGGCGTTCTGCGGAAACTGTTTTCTCCCTTTGATGGATCTTGTTTATGTTTGTGACTTAGAAGACATGGTGAAAGAAGAACCATTTACACTTTTTCATTTAAGTTTTGTGTGTGTATGTGTGTGGGGGAGGTTTTAGGAGTGCCGAGCAGCTATGTTTGCACATAGCAATAGTGAGGCTGCTGGCAAAGTGAAGGCTGCTGGGGCATTGAGCCTCCATCTCAGTGACCAGGGATGAGGGCAACTGTGAGGGTGCACCTTATTTGCACAAAAGGATTAAAAACTATAGATAGAAACTAGAGGTTTTTTTTTTTGAATTGGGTTCTCACTTTGTTTCCTGGGCTGGAGGTCAGTGGCACGATCTTGGCTCTCTGTAGCCTTGATGTCCTGAGCTCAGGCAATTCTTCCACTTCAACCTCCTGAGTAGCTGGGACTTCAGGTGCATGTAACTGCACCTGGCTAATTTTTTAAAGTTTTCTGTAGGGATGAGGTCTTGCTATGTTACCTAGATTGTCTTGAACTCCTAGCCTCAAGAAACCCTCCCACCTTGGCCTTTCAAAATGCTAGGATTACAGGCATGATCCACTGTGTCCAGCCCAAAGTTAATTTTATCTTATTTTATTAAAAAAAAATTTTTTTTTTTTACGACAGGCTTGCACCACCATGTCCAGCTGAATTTTCAATTTTTTGTAGAGACGAAGTCTCACTATGTCTCTCAGGTTGGTCTTGAACTCCTGGACTCAAGCAATCAGTCCATTTCAGCTTCCCAAAGTGCTGGGATTGCAGGAATGAGTCAATGTGTCCTACCCAAAGTTCATTTTAGATGTACACAGAGCATGCTGTTAAAGTGTTTTCTGCAGAAAAAAATCTTTTTTTTTTTTTTTAAGACACAGTCCTGCTGTGTCACCCAGGTTGAAGTGTAGTGGTGCGGTCATCGCCCACTGCAGCCTTGAACTCCTGGGCTCACGTGATCCTTCTGTCTCAGTCTCTCAAGTAACTGGTACTACATGTGATCTCTACCACACTCAGTAAATATTTTGACTTTTTTGGTAGATATGACATTTTGCTATGTTGCCCAGCCTGGTCTTCAACTCCTGGCCTCAAGCAATCCATTCATCTTGACCTCCCAAAGTGCTAGGATTACAGGCATGAGCCACTACACCCATCCAGAAAATATTTTTGTAAAGTAAATATCTGTCTTGCAAATGGGATTTCTGCGTACAATTTCAGGGAGGTACACACTGATGACTTAATGACATTGATCAAGACAGCTGTCTTTCTGAGCAGGGAAACAGGGCAAGATTGCTGTGGGGCATGATGGGCCAGTTAAGAAAAGGCTGTATGGGTTTAGAGATAGCAATCTGTGAGACTGTCTGGTTTCACTAATGCTGTTCAACATCCTGGATGTGGACTCTGAACAGAGAGAAGGAATTAATATGGAGGCATATTTCTGGTAGCTCCAGAAAAAGACAACAGGAGAAGAGGTTGAGTCCATGAGCTGAAGAGAGGTGTGGGACATGGAACCTAAGCAGGGTGGGAAAGAGAAAGAGAACACAGAGAGGGTCTGATGGAGAGGAGGGAGTAGAGGCAGGATGTGATGTGTGGAAGGACAGGATGCACAAATCAGTGTCTTCATCCCTTTGGACTGCTCTAAAATTTCATGGAGTGGGAAGCTTTCAAACAAGAGAAATTTATTTTCCATGGTTCTGGAGGCTGGGAAGTCCAAGACAGCAAGGAAGTTTCAGTGTCTGGTGAGGGTCTGTTGCCTAGTTTATAGACAGCCATCTTCTCGCTGTATCCTCATGTAGTGGAAGGGCTGAGGGATCTCTAAGGCAGGAATCCCACACATGAGAGCTCTGCCCTCATGGATAAATCATCCCCCAAAAGCCCTACCTCCTAACACCATCACATTGAGAGTTAGGTTTCAATGTATAAATGTTGGGAAGGCACAAAGATTACAGTAGTCATAGATAGCTACTTTGAGTATTTCTGAGGTGGGAAAAATCCTCATGGTGATGAGTTTCAGGACATTGTCATATGGGACACAGTTGTAGTGGAAACTGTGAGTGTTGCACCAGGGCTATCCAGGTCCATTTTGTCCTGTGCACCCATCCTGCAGTTTCTGTGGTGCCTCCCTTTCTGGCTTGTACCTACTTCCTTTTCCAGAGGACTTTCCTTGTTCTACTAGAGCCTGTTTTCAGGATATTTCTAGGAGTTTCTGTAGGAGTATGAAAGCCCCACTCACTTGCCTCAAAATGGATCAAACTCTGAGACAGAATTTATGCCCCAGAGCTCTTGGCGGTCAGGCAGAGATTGCTCCCTTACTTGGCTTCTTGCCCTTTTTCACTTCTCTCAGTCTCTTAGGTGACCGCCTAGGAAAGTCACTTGCAAATAGAACTTCATCTCAGGATACACTTCTGGGGAACCTGACCTGAGTCAGTGGTTGAAATGGAATGGAGATGATGCTGGTGGTGGAGATGATGGTGATGGTGGTGATGATGGTGGTGGTGGAGATGATAGAGTGAAGTTGATGGTGATGGTGAAGCTGATAGTGATGGTGGGGGTGATGGTAGTGAAGTTTATGGTGATAATGAAGATGATGGTGATGGTGGAGGTGATGGTGACAGTGGAGATGATGGTGGTGGTGGAGATGATGGTGATTGTGGAGTTCATGGTGATGGTGAAGATGATGGTGATGGTGGTGAATTCAAGAAAGTGTGAGGCTAAGGTGTTGGATGGGTTGCTTGTGGGATGTTGAAATCAGTCAGGAGAGAAGTGGGATCCAGGTGGAAGGCTTCGAGAAATCAGGAGAAGTCAGGTCTACCATTGTTTGGCCACACGGAAGAGTGGGAAGTGGAGGAGACAGAGGACTTGGGTCTCACAGGAAAAGCGGACTCAGAGACTCTTGTCACAAGAATCTGGAGTAATTGGTTTTCCAGGGCAGAGTGGCCCTGGTGTTGTGGTTGAGGGAGACTGAGTTGCCTCTACCAGAGAGACACATTCAGAACACAGTGTCCTAGGGGAAAGTCTAGGTATCAGGGAAATGGGTGCAGGAATGTTCTAGGAAGAGACTTAGGAAGTGGAGGAGGTCTTCAGTTCTACATCCGGGGTTCCTGAAGTTTCTTTGTAGTGCTTTGGTGTAGGGGACGAGGGGAAGGTTGGATCGGAGGAGACAAAACTGACAGCAGAAGAGAGATCAAAGCTACATCTGGTGGCTTCACTGCCTTATACTTCTCAGAAGAATTAGTTCCTTCAGTCTCTCAGTGGAGGGAGGCCTGGCAGCCAGGACATGCGGGTGGCATATAGTCCTACTCCTGGGACATAGTAGGCTAGTAGGTTGAATAAGTGAATGAATAACACTTCAAGTTTCTAGACGCCTCCTTTTTATCTATAAGGTGACACCCCCTTAAAACCAGAATTATTTCTTGGAGGTTGGGCCTCTTGTAGTATACTTGGAATTAGTTCCTCTGGATGAAACAATTCATCAAAATTTTTATCTGGAAGTTTTGAGAAGGTTGCATCACAATTTCCTGAAGCCTCCCGAGTTGTGGCAAACTGGTGACTAGTTCTTCCACCACGCACCTGCCCACACTGCTCTGAGTGTTCAGCCGTTTTTGACCCCAAACAGCATGACCCTCATACCTTATCCTCCCTATTCACCCGATCCCACCCCGAGCAACTTTTTTACCCCTGGATGAAAAAAAATCCTCAAAAGGAAACTTTTAATTTATTTATTTAGAAGATGTGGGGTACAATTCAGGATTAGGTGCATAAGTGGTCCTCGTACAGGTGAAGTTTGGGCCTCCCTTTGGTCTCACTTTGCCTGGTTTGAAATGTTTTGCTGATGTGGAAGATATGAAACAAATAAGCAAAAAAATGGCAGAAGCATTAATAGGCATCAAAACTGACGAGTCCAAAAACTGTTTTGAGCAGTGGAAAAAGCATCTTGATAGGTGTATTGCAGCAAACGGAGAGTACTTTGAAAGTGACTGAAGTTTAAATGTGGAAGAATAAATACACAATTTTTATAAATAAATTCTGGGTTTTTTTTGAGTCCCCTCTTGTATAAAGACCATTAGTGCACTTGTCACTTGTAAGTATTTTATGCGCTGATGAATATGGAATTTATCAAAGTACCTAGCTACTTGTATTGTTGCCGATCACAGATTCTACTACTCATCGCTTGCAGGTGAAAATAAACAAGGACGAGATTTAGTGGAAGGAAGGTGACTTTATTCTAAAAGCCCGGTGGATGGAGAAATGGTCAAGCTCGTGCCTCAAAGGAACCATTTCAAAATTTTAGGCTGAGGATAGAGGATTTTAGAGGGAAAGAGTGGAACGAGGAGCATCTGGAAGCGGCACAGGGAGCTGATCTTGCTCTGATGGTCATCTTGGAGTGGTGTCCACCTGGAGAGCTAGCTGATGTCATCCTGACTGTGGCCGGGTTGTAGAGTTCAATCGTCTTCAAGTGACCTCTAAACAGTGGAGAATTTTCCTGGGGAAGGGGAGGGCCGTGGGGCGGGGGGAACATACACTGTGATTTCAAAGTCAGCCTCTGGAGCAGCCTCTGGAATTTCTCAAGTAAGTGCACAATTAGATTAGAAAGAGAAAAAAAAAATCTTTACAGTGTAGGCTAAGAAAGAAAAAGGCTTAAAATCATTTCTCAAAAGCTGAAATGGAAATTCTCGGTCACAGAATCCCCATTATCGGCTGGTCGGCAAGGAACAGATTTGCTAAGGTTAGAAAATCAGGTAGTAGTAAGATGGGTTATGGGCTTCAGTCATAGGCTCTTTTTCTCTAATGTGCTAAAAAATTTTTTTCAGTTTAGTTTTCTACTGTGAATCTGTAGGAAGGACTGGTGAGCTCAGTACAGCTTCTTATGATCTGTGTGCGATCGTAGATATGGAAGGGGGATTTTGGGAAGGAGAAAGGTATGGTGAGCGGGGAGGGCTAGAGAGCACTTGGGGACACTAGAGGCAAAGGAGAAAGCCTTGGGAGTGGCTGTGGGATTTTTTTAGATTGAAAAATATAGTTTAGTTAGAAAGCAAATGAGAGAGAGGAGATTCATCTCCCCAAGATAGGGGAGGGGGCCAAAGCTTAGGAAACATGGTGGACATAGCTCAAAGAGCGACATGAACTGATCAGAGTTTAACAAAGCAATAGCTGGTTGTAGGATTTTAAGCAGGAGCAAGAAGGAAATTCTAGAAGGCTCACCTGGCTGCTGAGTGGAACCTGGGCGGGGGAGGGGGCCCCCCGCAGGAGTCCAGTGAAGAGAGATGACTGCTTTTGACAAGTCACCTGGGAAAGACAGAGGCAGACTTCTGTCTCCAAGGACTGGCCCTGACAAAAGGATTTAAAACACTTGGCCCCCGGGGAAAGGAGATATTTTGGGAACTGCAACTGCTATATTATTTTTAATCCCAAGGGGAAGAAAAGAATCTTTCCTTTTAAAAGTGTGCTAGTTAATTTAAATTGTGAAGGAAAAAAAAACTTTGGCCAGCATATTCAGGAAGCATTTTGGAGCAAGATCCAAGATCCCCAGGTGTGGACATGCACCTGTAGGGCCTTGACCATGGAGTCAGGACAGAGGAGTCTGTCCTGGCATCTTGACACAGTCAGGTTTATTGGGAGAACTGTGGGTAGGAAGTTCTGGATCCCGAGAGAGGAGCAGTCTGGCGGGTAATGCCTGAGCTCCTCTAACCAGCTCAGCACACACCAGGAGGAGCTGTGGTCCTGGGCTCTTTGAGGCATGGGTGAGAGGGGGAGGTTCATTTCATGGGAATACAAAGACATCTCTTCTGGTACCAGAAGCAACCTGTCATGCCCAGAAGTTCTGGAACAGGGGTGCTGTTGAACAGGGTTTCTTGGCAACCAGAGAGAGAAAGTGGTGGAAGCAGCAAAATGATACCCTAGGTCAGCAATTGAATAATTGGCAAACATACAGCGACCTCCTGGGGGTCAGGCCTTGTGAGTGATGCTGGAGACAGAGACTGGGATCAGCTCTCTGTCTCTCTCTATATATACATATCTATATCATCGGGGGTCAGGGTCTCACTCTGTTGCCCAGGCTGGAGTGCGGTGGTACAATCATGGCTCACTGCAGCCTCCTGGACGCAGGTGATTATCCTGCCTCAGCCTCCCAAGTAGCTGGAAATACAGGCATGTGTCACTATGCCTGGCTATTTTTAAAGCATTTTTATTTCTTATTTTGTAGAGATGAGGTCCTACTTTATTGTCTAGACTGGTCTAGAACTCCTGGGCTCAAGTTATCCTCCTGCTTTGACCTTTCAAAGTGCTGAGATTACAAGCGTGAGCCACTGTGCCCTGGTAGATCTGCCCTCTCTGACACAGACGCCCGGGAAGACACAGTCTGGCTCTCCCTTTTTCCTCTATAGTTCTTCCTCTTTCTCTTCTGTGCATCCCCCTCCTTCACTGTCTTTAAATGTTGCTCCCTTGAGCATGACCATCTTTTACTGTCATCTCATTTTACATCTCCCTTTAGACCACCTCATCCTGTCCTGTGGCTTCTGTACCACTTTTATACTCATCACTCTGAAATCCAGGGATTCAGCTAGATATCTCCCCTGAGGGTCCATCCCTCACACCTAATGTCTTCTGGACCCCTCACCTGGAAGACTCTTGTATCTTCTGTCTTGGAGAACGCCATGCTCTTACAAACCAGATGCCAGGGGGTCCTCCCACACCCCTCCGGCTCCACACTTCTTACCTTTGAGGACTAAACTCTGACCTATTTTTCTTTTATCCAAGTTCCTAACTAAGAGGCTTGGGGAGCCATGCCTGATAAGGTCTCATTAGAAAGGCTTTTATCACCCGCTTACTATATATACTGAAGTTTGTTTTCCAACCTGACTCTGGCATAACATCACGTAACAGATAAAGAAGAAAATCAAAGTCTTTTGTGAGCCTGCAAAGCTGTCTCTTGGGGACTCTGAGACTCTGAGCACCTTGTAAGACACTTACCTATCCTCTCTGAAGTCTCTCATATATAGGGCTTCATCTGTATATCAAGAAACTTGAATTTTTCTGTCCCTTATCCTCTCCTAAAATTTCTTAGATAGAAACTACAAATTGCTATTCAAGAAATACTTGACTTCACCTATAACCCACAAGCCCTCACTTGGAAATGTCCCACCTTCCTGGGCTAAACCAGTTAAAATCTCACATTTACTGGTGCATGGTTTCTTGTAACTTCTGTGTCCTTAAAATGTTTCTAACCAAACTGCAATTTAGTCACCCTGGACACGTACTCTCAAAACTTCTTAAGGCTGTGTTTCAGGCCTGTCCAGTCATATTTGGCTCAGAATAAACCTCTTCAAGCATATTTGACTTGAATCTGCATGGTCACTTTCTTTCAGTCACCAGGGCCTGTAGATTTTACTTCCTTAACACTCCTTGTCTCTGAACCTTTCTCTGAGGTGAGGGCTTCATAAGTGAGTTTAGTAAATGCCTACCCACATTCCCTGCGGAAAACCACTCATTGGACCAAAGTATCTTTAGCATGGTCACCAGTATCAGCTTGCTAAATGCAGATCTGATCCCATGGCACTTCCCCTCGTGTTAGTGTTGGTGGCTTCCCACACTTGTAAATAAGACTGACAGGACCCTCCTTCTTTCCCCTGCCTATCTTTCCAGCTTTATTCTGGCGTGGTTGTCTTCACACCCTGTAATCCTGACACACAGACCCGGTGTCATTTCCCAGGTGTCTTTGTACTCCTTGGGTCAACTTGCTGGTCTGTCTTCTTTGCCCTCGTGTAGATACCGAATGCTCTTCCCACACCAGCAGGCATCTCGTCGTGGAAGTCTCTACTGGTCTCCTCTTGGGTGGAATTGACCTTGGAGTCGAGACAAATGAGCCCATGGTGTCAACATGGCAGAGTCCCTCTCCAAGGCCCTCTGAACCCCGTGTTCATGTCCACACAGCATCGGCACATACTATTGCTTTTGCTTGCATGGATTGTGTAGTTCTCCCTACCCCTAATAATATGGGTACCTCACTTTGATGGAGCAATGTTGTGTTGTGAAGGTTCGGCATTGTGTTGAACCTTCCCCATGTGCTCCTACTTTGGCACCTTCCCAGGTAGGAGGAAGGGCTCTTGTTCTCAGGGGCCCTGCCTGCCGTTTCCTGGGGAGAGAGGGGCTGTCATGGAAGGTCAATTGGGAGTAGGGGTGGACTGGGTGACTACTGAAGTCCCACCCTCCCTGTTTTCCTCAATCCTGAAACCTCCTTCTCTGGGCTTTGTCTGCAGGTGAAGGCTCTTGACTGTGCGCCATGCCCTTGGTTTATAAAGACAAGAGATTTGGGGGAAGACCAGGGAAAATCACTGTTTACTAGTCCTGAGAGGAAAGTTGTTGGTCCTTTGAGACCCCTGGAACCAGATCTTTTTGTCCTCTCCCCAAATTTGGGGTGTAGGAAGAGGGTAGGACAAGAAAAACCCTCCAGGACTTGGGGTCCTTAAGTCCCATTTATGCAGTTTAGTTCTAGTCAGAAGGACCCCAGGAAGGCAGACTGGTGGAAAATTCTGCCTCTCTGCTACCAGGGAAGTGACTCATGTAATTCAATAGATTTTTTTTTTTTTTTAATTCAGAGTCTCATTCTATCACCCAGGCTGGAGGGCAGTAGCATGATCACAGCTCACTGCAGGCCTCAGCTTCCTGGGCTCAGGCCATTCTCCCTCCTCAGCCTCCTGAGTAGCTGGGACTACAGGTGCGTGTCACCACACCTGGCTAAATTTTTTATTTTTTTGTAGAGGTGAGCCCTTGCTTGGTTGCCCACACTGGTCTCAAGCTCCTGGTCTCTTCAGCCTCCCAAAGTGCTGGGATTACAGGCATGAGCCATCGTCCCTGGTAGATTTTATTTTTTAATCTAGCAAGTATTTTGCACCCATGAGTAAAAGAGAACCTTCTAGCCCTTCATGAAGAGAACAAGACATCCCAGAACTGAATGTTTGGAGCATGTGTGAAGTGAATAACAGCTGTGTCTCCTTCCTGATGCTCTCTAGCAATTGTACAAACCAGGAAGAGTTCCCCTGAGACTGTTTGCTTTCTGAGAACTTGAACACTTTGACTCTGGATGTCTGGCTGTGGAAATACACAACACACACACACACACACACACACACACACACACACACACTCACACACACACACACACACACACACACGATAGGACCAGGGCTGCTTCTGTCTGCTGGATTAACTGTGAAGTCAGATTTTCTTTGGGACAGGTGTGTGAACTTGGTGTAATAAATGCTGGCCCAAGGCAAAATTGTGGATGGAGTAATGAAGAAATTCAGGAATGGAACAAACTGTAGTTAGGACCCTCTTGGCTGTAAACATACCACTAAATTCCACACTGAGACAAAGAGGAGGGACATCTGATCATATTGGGGGGTGCACAGTCAGAGAGGACTTCTTGGAGGTGGTGACACATGAAGTGAGTTTTGAAGTGTGAGAAGTTAGCCACTCCCCACAAAAGAAGGTGAAAGGAATCTGAGGATCGAGACTAGTTTCTTTGGGATCCTGAGCCAGCCTGGGGCTGCAGGATTTGGTTGGGGCAAAGGTTGCTTGTAGGGCGTGGCAGCCCGTGAGGTGGGGAGGCGGGCAGGTGCCAGGTCCTGGAAGGGAGAGTCAGGGGAAAGCCTGGAGGCTGCCCTTTCCTCTGAGTCTCGGAGTCTTCAACAGAGGTTGACGTGATCGGATTCACAGCTGGAGACCACCCTGTGGCCGGGATGTGGAGGATGGATTTAAGGGGGATAGGCCTGGAGGTCATCACGGTGATTCAGGTGAGAGAAGAGAGAATCTGCATGAGGAGAGAGGCTGGGAAGAGGCGAGGCAGGTGGCGGCCAATGCTAGCTCTCCCTTCCGTCCCCACCAGCCCTGGCTCCTTTTTGCTGGGCTCTGTGGGCTCCTGGTCACTCCATGACACCCCGGCCTCTTCCACCTGGGAGCCTGGCCTGAAGTTCTAAGGGTAGGAGGGGCAGTGCTTCACCCAGAGGGACAGCCTGTTAGGTGGTTTTCGGGAGCTTGCTCATTTGTGTGCATATAGAGGAGGTGTCATGACTCTTGCTACCTGGGCCCGCCTTGCTGCCTTTAAGGTACGGCTGTCATTTGGAAACAGGCAAAACAAGACTTGGCTATTGGGACCCCAGGAATCAGAAGGAGCATACACACTCTCTCCACCGTGACATACACACTCCCTGCTGGGACACACACACTCCCTCTGCTGTGACACACACTCTCTCTGCCATGACTCACACACACTTTCTGCTATGACACACATACACTCTCTGCCGTGACACACACGCTCTCTCGGCCATGATGCACACTCTCTCCCTGTTGTGTCATACACACACTCTGTATGCCATGACACATACATTCTTTCTGCCACGACACACACGCTCCCTCTGCCGTGACACACACTCTCTCTCTGCCATGACACACACACACACTCCGTATGCTGTGACACATACGCACTCTGCCGTGACTCACTCTCTCTGCTGTGACACACATACACTCTCTGCTGTGACACCCACACTCTCTCTCTGCTATGATGCACACACTCCATCACTGCCATGACACACACACACTCTGTTGTGACACACACACTCTGTTGTGACACATGCACACTCTCTTTGCCATGACACACAAACTCTCTCTCTGCTGTGAAACACAATCTCTGCCATGACACACAGTCTCTCTCTGCCGTGACACCTACATTCTCTACTGTGATGTGATACATACACTCTCTCTCTCTCTGCTGTGACACATACTCTCTGACGTGACACACACTATCTCTCTGCCGAGACACACATACTCTCTCTCTGTTGTGACATGACACACATACTCTCTGCCGTGACACACTCTCTCTGTCGTAACACACTTTCTCTCTCTGCCGTGACACACACACACTCTCTCTCTGCTGTGACGTGACACACATATTCTCTCTCTCTGCCATGACACACACATTCTCTCTGTTGTATTGTGATACACATACTCTGCCGTGACACACACTCTCTCTCTGTCGTAACACACTCTCTCTCTGCCATGACATACACACCACACTCTTTGTGGTAACACACTCTCTCTCTGCTGTGACACACACTATCTCTGTCATAACACACTGTCTCCCACGACACAACACTCTCTCTGCTGTGATGTGATACACACATACTCTGTCTCTGCCATGACACATATACTCTCTCTGCTATGACACACACATACTCTCTCTGTCATGATACACTGTCTGCCATGATACACTCTATCTCTGTTGTGGCAACTGCCAACTGCCGGCACATGTGGGTATGGCACAGAGACAGAGGCCCTCTCATGTCTCCGCCTCCCCTCTCCACCCGCCTGGTCTCCCTCACCCTGGGTGGCCTTCTGCAGATTCCAGGTTGATCTTTGAAAGTTCTGGTTATCAAAGTGGCCCTGGAACGATCCCAGACCTGGAGTGAGAGTGCAAAGAATGGACAGGGAGATGAGTGGAGGGTGCTCCTTGCCTCTTGTGGTCATTTGTGGTCACAGTTGTACTTTGCCTGAGTGAACAGGCAGAGTCAAGTTGCTGTGTGACAGTGGCACTTCCGACGTGACTGTTGTCAGGTTTCCATGAGTCTCTGAATCCTTCCCATGCTGTTTGTTTTGGGGGTGTGTGGAGGAGTGGAGACCTTTGACCTTTGGGGTTAGATACCTGAGGATTCAAGGATGCTGTTGCCTGTTGGCTTGTGATGGGCTACTCCATGTCGCCTCTCTGGGCCTCAGTTTCCTCATCTGTCAGTGGGGGAGATAATGATCACTGCTCTCTACATAATATTTGGTGAAGATAAAAATAGATTCTCTGGCTGGGCATGGAGGCTGAGGTGGGAGGATTGTTTGAAGCCACGAGTTCCAGATCAGCCAGGGCAGCATAGCAAGATGACATTTCTTAAAAAAAAAAAAAAAAAAAAGAGGTAGTGGTGGTGCACATCTGTAGTCCCAGTTATTTGGGAGACTGTGGTGGGAGGATCTCTTGGACTCAGGAGACCAGCCTGAGCAATAGAACAAGACCCCCATCTTTACAAAAGTACAAAAAAAAGTTAGTTGGGTGTGGTGGAATGTGCCTGTAGTCCCAGCTACTTGGGAGGCTGAGGCAGGAGGATCACTTGAGGCTAGGAATTCGAGGCTGCAGTGAGCTATGATTGTGCTACTGCATTCCAACCTGAGTGTCACAGCAAGACCCTGTCTCAAAAACAAAACAAAAAATAGAGCTGGGCTCGGTGGCTCAACCTGTAATCCCACGCTTTGGGAGGCTGAAGTGAGTGGATTGCCTGAGCCTGCGGGTTCGAGACCCGCCTGGGCAACTTGGCGAGACCTCATCTCTACAATAAAACAAAAAAATTAGCAGGGCGTGGTAGCACACGCTTGTAGTTCCAGCTACTTGGAAGGCTGAGGCAGAAGGCTCGTCGGAGCCCAGCAGGTCGAGGCTGCGGTGGCCGGGAGCGGCCACTGCGCTCCAGTCTGGGCGACAGAGTGAGACTCCAACTCAAAAAAAAAAAATAGGCTCACCATACTGAAGATCTTTGTTAATCCTCCCAGTAATGCTGAACACAGACACGTGTCTTATTCATTTATGTAGCCCCACCTAGGGCCACAGTTCCAGGAAAACTTGGATGTTTGTTGATGGAATGAATGAATGGATGGTGTGGTAAAGTCTCTGGGGCCTGAGAATGCCTGAATAATATAAAATTATTAAAAGCTTGTTCAACTACAAAAAGGCAGACTCCCACATGGGGCCTTCCCCCATCCACCCCCATTGAAGTGAAATGTGCTAAGTTCATAAAGAAACACTTTGAAGTAAAAATGATCAGAAGGGACATTGTCTTCCAACATTTCCTTCCTCATCAATTCCTTGCAGAGCTTTTGCTGCCAGACACTTTTCTGCTGGAGTTGTGAAGTGTGATTGGCCTTTACCTTATACGACCCATCCATTAGTGATACATTATGTGGGAAAGAACCCCCTCACTACTCAGAGACCGAATATGTCGATGTCATGGACTGCAGAATAGGTTTATGCGTGTCTGAGACCAATCCTTTTCTCACTTTTGGATGCGCACCTCCGCCCTCACCCCCACCACTCTCCTTCACTTGGGGTCAGACTGATATAGTGTCTGAGGCTGTCCCAGCTTCCCTGACTTCCTTATGGTGTTTCCTTGAATGAAATCCCTGCACACCACTCCTCTCCTGGCATTTTCTTCTGGGAGGGCCTGGATTCACCCTGTGTGATAATACCTCATAGTGAGGACCGGATACAGCCATGTGAGCAGGGTGTTTTCTTGCTGGATTTGCTTTGTTCCTATTTTCTTGTTCCTCTGCTCCATAGAGCTGACTTGGAAGTCAGATAATTCCAGTTTTAATCCTGGTCTGTAATCCTGGCCATGTAACCTGCCTGGGCCTCAGTTTCTTGGTCTGTGAAGTGGGGCTATATGGTGGCCATGGGCATGCACCTGCAGTACTCCAACTGGAGGCAGTGTCACTGACCACCGACCAGAAAGCCATCGCTTTGTTTGTGTCACGGGGACATTTCCCATGGGCTGCTCCCAGCCGGTGATGGAGTGTGGCAGGGATACTATGGCACGACTATTTTCAGAGACACTGGAACTCCTTGGATGGCTGACATTGGCCCAAAAGCTCCTTGGTGGCCTTGTCAGACTTCCTTACACCACAGACGGTCTAGAATGCTCACCAACCCCCTTCCTTCCCTCTCTCTTTCTTTCAGGGTCAGACTGACATAGTGTCTGAGGCTGTTACAGCCTCCCTGACTCCCCTAACATGTGTCCATGAATAGAAATCCCTGTACTTTACTCCCCTCTTGGCATTTGCTTCTGGGAGGGCATGGACTCACTCTGTATGAGTGAGGACCGGCTGCAGCCATGTGAGCAGAGTGTTTATCAGAGTGATGAGACACGACAGTGACATAAGTGGCTGGGCTTCTGTTCCCACCACCACCATCGGCACCTCCTTCCTCATCACCACCATCTGGCTGCTTTTGTTTCCTGGCTCCAGTGGCTCATGCCAGATCATGGGGCAATTTTGTATTAGGGCAAAGAGGAACTGTGGTCTCTGAGGAGAAGAAATGGACAGATTAAAACACCCTTTGAAAACTCACCCAATTTAAGCACCATCCAAATCCTTTTCCAGCCATTGAAATGTGCAGTCCTACTTGCTAAAGCAGCCGACTCCATTTTTAGTCAAATGTTCAAAAGGTTTTGTGGGGCTGGGTGCAGTAGCTCACGCCTGTAACCTTTGAGCCGGGCTCAGTAGTTCAGCCTGTAATCCCAGCGCTTTGGGAGGCTGAGGTGAGTGAATTGCCTGAGCCCCCGGGTTCGAGACCCACCTGGGCAACTTGGCGAGACCTCATCTCTACAATAAATCAAAAATTAGCCAGGTGTGGTAGCATGCAACTATAGTTCCAGCTACTTGGAAGGCTGAGGCGGAAGGATCTTCGGAGCCCAGCAGGTCGAGGTTGCAGTGGCCAGGAGTGGCCACTGCACTCCAGTCTGGGTGACAGAGTGAGAGGCCAAGGCAGAGGATCGCTTGAAGCCAGGAGCTCGATTAGGCCTGCCTGGGCAACATAGCAAGACCTCATCTCTGCAAAAATTAAAAAACAATCAGCCGACTGTGGTGGTGCCTACCTGTAGTCCCAGCTACTTGGGAAGCTTAGGCAGAAGGATCGCCTGTGCCCAGGAGCCCGAGGCTACAGTGAGCTGTGATTGTGCCACTGCATTCCAGCTTGGGCAGTGGAGTGAGACCCTGACTCAAAAAACTTAAAAAAAAAAAAAAAGATTTTGTGACATTCAGAGGTCTCTGCCAGTACTCCTGACATCTACAAGTACACTCCAGTCAAGAAACCAGTAAAACCAGTAAAACAGCTCATTTGTTGTTCTCGAGAACTCTGTGGAGGTTTTAAAAAAAGGGAGTGGGGAGTTGTTATGATTCCCAATTCACAGATATGCAAACTGAGAAATGAAGATAGGGTTTCAAGGTCATCCAGTCACTGGTGGGTTTGGAACTGGAAGTCTGGTTTCTATTCTAGTGCTTTGGAGGCTCAGGAGTTGGAGGCTCAGGAAAGACACCACTTGGGTGTTGGGGTCTGAGGAATCAGAACGAGCACCTACACTCTCTCTGCTGTGACAAACGCCCGATTCTATTCAAGCTCTGCTCCCAGGAACAGACTCTCAGCAAATGGGTACCGGGACCTCATCTGAAAAGACCTTTTGCCAGCCCAATTCTGTCCAGCCTCAGGGATGCTAGAAGCTCTGGAACTACTCACGGTGAGGGTCAGTGAAGGAGACCCAGCTCCAGCTGGCCTCCATGCTCAGACCCTCGCTTGTCATCTGATGATGTTCTCAGCTAATGTCGGTTCCCTGCGCTGTGGAGTGTGATTTTTAAGCAGACTGTCTTTCCTCACTCCCGAAGCTGAGAGGGACTGTGGCTTACTCTCACCCTAGTGCAGCCTCCTGGGCCCATTCAGGGTTAAATAAATGCTCATGGCTGGGCGTGGTGGTTCATGGCTGGGCATGATGCATGCCTGTAATCCCAGCATTTTGAGAGGCCGAGGCTGGAGGATTGCTTGAACCCAGAGTTCAACACCAGCCTGGGCAACATAGTGAGACCTCGTCTCTACAAAGAAAAAGAAAAAAAACCAGGCTCGGTGGCTCAGCCTGTAATCCCGCGCCTTTGGGAGGCTGAGGTGAGTGGATTGCCTGAGCCTGCGGGTTCGAGACCTGCCTGGGCAGCGATACCTCATCTCTACAATAAATCAAAAAATCAGCCAGGTGTGATAGCGCATGCCTGTAATTCCGGCTACTTGGAAGGCTGAGGCGGAAGGATCCCCGGACCCCAGAAGGTCGAGGCTGCGGTGGCCGGGAGCGGCCACTGCACTCCAGTCTGGGCGACAGAGTGAGACTCCAACTCAAAAAAAAAAAAGAAAAAGAAAAAGAAAAAAAAATTTAGCCGGGTGTGTTAGTGTGTGCCTTGTAGTCCCAGCTACTCAGGAGGCTGAGGGAGGAGGTTCACCTCAGCCCAGGAGGTCAATGCTGTAGTGAGCCATGATCATGCCACTGAACTCTAGCATGGGTGACAGAGGGAGACCCTGACTCAAATATAAAATAAAATAATAAAATTACTGAGGGTGGTGGTGATTCTGATGAGGCTTTTGTATGAAGGAATTAATAACAACAACAAAAACAATAGAAAACACACATTTGGTATGCCAGGCACTGTACCAAGAAGTGGAGATCCAGTGACTAAAAGATGAGCTTTCTGACTCTGAGAAGTTTCTAGGCTAGTGGGGGAGCTCAGCACACTGAGACTGCCTGGAAAAGTCCAGGAGGACTTCCGAGAGGAGGTGGCTTTGTGCAGAGACTGAGGAGGATGAGAGTCTACCAGGAGGGTAAGGGTGGGGAGCAGGTTCTTGGTTGGGTAAGCAGCACCTACAGAGGTGTGGCAGTGTGACTGAGAGCGGCTGCGTCTGGGAACCTTCTGTTCTGTGTGGCTAGAGTGTTGGGCTGTTTTCCAGGATGGCCTGTCCACATTGGATGTGTGGCTTGGGTGTGCCAGCATTCCTTTCTTTCACCCTGTTTTCACTGATTCTGCCAACATCGATCACTCACCCATGTGTGCCAGGTGCTGGTGGGACACTGGGCTGCAGAGATGAGCACTTGCCCTTATGAGCTCTCAGGGGAGCCAGATGAGGGCTTGGGCTTCATCAGCAGTACAGCGTGTTGGGCAGGGAGAACTGATCTGGGGGTGGGTGGGGTCATTGTCTGGGGTGGCTGTGACACGTTGCCACAAACAGTGGCTTCAGACTACACTACTTTATTATTGTATAGTTCTGGAAGTCAGAAGTTCAAAGTCAGACTCATTGGGCCAAAACCAAATTGTAAGCAGAGCTGGTTTTTTGAGGGGACTCTAGGGGGGCCTTTCCCTCTTTTTTCCAACTTCTGTAGGGACCGTATTCTTGCCTACTCTTGCACGCAAGCCTCTGCTTCTCCTCATGCCCCCTCTCTCTGGCCTCTTGCCTCCTTCTTATAAGAACCCTTGCGATTATTCTGAGCCCACCGGGATCATCTCCTGTCTAAGCATTCCTTTTATTTGATATGTGTGTGTGTGTGTGTGTGTGTGCGCGCGCGTGTGTGTGTGTGTGCGTGTGTGTGTATCTTTAATTAATTAATTTATTTTTTGAGTCAAGGTCTCACTCTGTTGCCCAGGCTGGAGTGCAGTGACATGGTCACCACTCATTGCAGCCTTGACCTCTTGGGTTCAGGCAATCCTTCAGCCTCAGCCTCCTGAGTTGCTGGGACTACAGGTGTGCTCCACCATGCCCAGCTAATTTAAAAAATCTTTTTGTAGAGACCAGGTCTCACTGTGTTGCCTAGGCTGGTGTTGAACTCCTGAGCTCTAGCAATCCTCCCGCCTCAGCCTCCCAAAGTGCTGGGATTACAGGTGCGAGTCACCAAAGTCAGCCCTCTGAATGCAGTGTTTTTAGGGACAGGTTAGCAAGAATATAATGTTCAGGTTGCTGATTCTAATTTATAGATCTTTCCATCAGAGATGCCAGGGAATTTTTTGTTTATGTAAGTCTGAAGAAAATCTAACACTGAATGGTTTTATTGGCTAGAATAAGACTCATGTTCAGCTTGGTTTACAAACAGAAAAGGTGATTTCGAGGGTTCAGGAGGAGAGGCCCATGCTGCTAACTAAGATTCTTCTCAAGGGCCACCCCTGCAGCTGGGGACTTTGAAGAATGACATTCCTGTTCTGTGATTTACCTTGAGTTTTCCAACATAGAGCTTGAGCAGTTGAGCCCCCACTAGGGGAGGACTGCCTGCTACAGGTGGTAGGTAATTAAGTTTGTCATCCCTGAATACCTGATTGACTCAACAGCCAGGCTGCTCCATGACATAGACCGTAATAAGAATTAGAGTGATAAAGCGAGAACAAGGTTGGAGTGCAATGGCCGTTCGTTGCTGCCCAAGACAGACCTCTGTAACGCATAATACATTCCATGTGCGATGCTACCCCGGACTTCCTGCCATCAAAAAACAGGCTTCAGCTTAATATGTGTATTTCCAGGGTAATGAAATTGCTCATACAGAGAACAGGGACCTTAGGGAATTCTATGCATCCCCCAAACTAGAAGAAATTTCCTTTCTGATGACTTCTTATTGGAAACAATAGAAGAAAAATTCTATTACTAATAGATCAAGAGTGGTTACATCAAGTCATCACATTTTTCATTAGGAAAGACATTTAGGATCTCTCTCTTTTTTTGAAGTTAGAGTCTCACTCTGTTGCCCACACTGGAGTGCAGTGGCAAAATCATGGTTCACCACAGCCTTGACCTCCTGGGCTCAGGTGATCCTCCTGCTTAAGCCTCCTGTGTGTCTGGGACTACAGGCATACATCACCAAGCACAGCTAAATTTTGAATTTTTGTTTTGTAGAGACGAGGTCTTGCTATGTTGCTCAGCCTGGTGAATCTTTTTGCTTCGGCCTCCCAAAGCTCTGGGATTACAGATAGGAGACACCACGCTCACTACACCTGGCCAGGATGTATTTTTATTATTGTTACTTTTTTTTCAGAAAATCTTGTTAATGGACACACAGCATCACTCATTGTTTCCTTCCCTTATTACGGTCACTTTTGTTTTTCTTTATCTTTACTAGTAATAGTCTTCAGAAACCCAAATCTACTTCCTGTAGCTAATTTTTGTCTCTTCTCCCTGATAACTAGCTCATCCTTCTTTCTCTTGTTTTGTGATAAGAAGGACTTTTTAAGTCTTTAGATGTCCACTCTTCTCTGTTCTTGGCATTAACTTGCACTTGAACTTGGATAGAGTAGCTGGTGTCCCTCTCCTGTCTATTTCCTCTCCGGGTTGAACAATATGTCTGTTTGTAAATATGGTGATTTGTTGTGTTTCTTACACATTGTTTAAACAAGGAAGCGAAAGAGGAGGTGGATTATAAATAAAAGAAAGATGACTTTCTGATTTGAACGCTTGTTGAAAAATGTAAGCATTTCAAATTTAATCAATATTTTATTTTTTTTGGCCTGGTGCAGTGGCTCATGCCTGTAATCCCAACACTTTGGGAGGCCAAGCTGGGAGGATTGCTTGAGGTCAGGAGTTTGAGATCAGCCTGGATAACATAGTGAGACTCCATTTCTGTTAGTTTTTTTGTTGTTGTTGTTTTTGCTGTTAAAAAGAGCTGAGACTTCTGGTGCTCATTTTTCAGAACTCACATGGGTACTACTAGCAACTGATCAGATTCCCTGACTGCAGGCTTGGTGAACCAGCATTTCATCTTCACACTTGAAAGCTTGACTCCAGGAAGACATCTGTGATTTGTTTCTGACAAGTTCTATGCTTTGTGTTTGTAAACATGCTCTCTCTCCCCTCTTCCCCACCCGCCTCCCCAGTGGCCGTTCCCGCGGCAGCGCCGGTGTGCCAACCCAAGAGTGCCACTAACGGGCAGCCTCCAGCCCCGGCCCCAGCTCCGGCTCCGCGCCTGTCGATTTCCTCCCGAGCCACAGTGGTAGCCAGGATGGAAGGCGCCTCCCAGGGGGGCCTGCAGACCGTCATGAAGTGGAAGACAGTGGTTGCCATCTTTGTGGTTGTGGTGGTCTACCTCGTCACTGGTGGTCTTGTCTTCCGTGCGCTGGAGCAGCCCTTTGAGAGCAGCCAGAAGAACACCATCGCCCTGGAGAAGGCGGAGTTTCTGCGAGATCACGTCTGTGTGAGCCCCCAGGAGCTGGAGACCCTGATCCAGGTGAGCAGGGGCTGAGGCCCCCCCAAAACCCCCTGACAAGAGGGGTGGCAGCTCTAATGGAGTCCTTCTGGGCCACCGAAGCTTGCCTTTGGTGGGGACGCCCATGGTGGTCAGTGAAGTCCTCTCTGGGGAGGTGATTTTTGAGCTGAGACCCCAAAGATGCCAGAGAGGAAGGCATGTGACAGGGTCGGGGGAAGAGGGTTCGTGAATGCAGAGGCCCTGATGCAAGAGTGGGTTGTGCTCTGCATTTCCTAGCTTGGGATGGATGGCAAAGGGGGCAAAGGCCAGGGGGCCTTGGGCTTTCAAAGTCAAGTCCATTAATGAAGGCTGATCGATGCCCTGCTTCTGAACTCTCTGCAGAACATGGGGATCAAAGGGTGCTCCAGAAGCAAAAGGGACCTGTTCCAGGTCATTGAGGGTGAAGTGGAGAAAAGGCCACCGGGTATGTAGGTGAGGAGGCTCTCAGTGGCCAGAGAATGCCATTTTAGGGGATTTATGGGGATGGAATCACAAAGCTAACAATAATAGTAATGATTGTTTGCTGTTTTTGAATATCGACTGTGTACCAGGTCTTTACATACCCTGGACATTCAGGGAAAAAATTCCATGAGAAAGTGGATGCATAGAATGGGATACAGCCTAAAGAAGCCAGGTGACACAATACTATGAGTAGAGGTGGGCTAGCAGGGCTGGGCCGTGGCAGGAAGGGCTGTGGGAAAGGTAGTGTCATCTGAGGCTGTGTGGTAGGAGGGAATGGAATGGGAGGCATGGGAGATCTGGGAAACCTGAGAGAAATCCTGTGCCCATGGGGAAGAAAGGGGTGTGATGGGGAGCCCGGGAGTTGAAGACCCTGATCCAGGTGAACAGGGGTTGAACCCACCATAGGACCCTCTGGCTCTGATTGAGTTTGTCTGGGTCACTGAGTTTTGCCTTTGGTCGGGACGCTGTTAGAAGGTGTCTGAGCTTGTTCATACATCTGTTGATTAAGTCACAATTAATCTCCTTCATGAAAGAGCTTGGAGGCTGAGGAGTGAATGAAGAATGGGCTGGGGAGTGTGAAGGTCCTGATTATGGTGCTGCCAGTTAAGATGTATCCCCTGTGTTGACCTCAAATATTTCTCTGTGAAATGAGGTGTGTGTCTGTGCATGTGTGTGTGTCTGTGTATGAGCATGTGTGCATTTGCGTGAAGGTGTGCACATGTGCACATGTGTGAGTGTACTTAAAATAATTTTATAGGCCGGGTTCAGTGGCTCAGCCTATAATCCCAGCACTTCGGGAGGCCGAGGCGAGTGGATTGCCTGGGCCCATGGGTTCAAGACCGGCCCAGGCAACTTAGCCAGACCTCATCTCTACAATAAATAAAAAACTGGCAGGTAGTACAGGGTAGTGCACGCCTGTAGTTCTGGCTATTTGGAAGGCTGAAGTAGAAGGATCACCAGAGACCAGCAGGTTGACACTGGGGTGGCTGTGAGCTACTGCACTCCAACCTGGGCAATTGAGTGAGACTCCAACTAAAAAAAAAAAAGAGGTAATTTTATAACAGTTTAATGGCATATTACTCAGCCATAAAGAAGAACAATATTATGGTCTTCGTAGCAAATTGGATGGAGTTGGAGACCATCATACTAAGTGATCTATCACAGAACCAAATAACTGAATACCACATGTTTTCACCCATGAGTGGGACCTGAGCATTAACCACATTAGCACAAGGGAAGGATCAGCAGTTGCTAGGCACTGCCAGGGGAGGGAGGAGGGGCACATGACACTCAAAGGGTACCTGCTCCCAAACCAGGGGAAGTAAGGCCAGTTGGAGGCCCAAACTTCATCTGCATGCAGCATACTTGTATAGCTAATCCTGACTTGTATCCCACATCTCTATAATAAAATAAAATCAAAAACAAACAAAAAGGATAATTTTAGAACAATTTGAAAAGCTACCCCTTTTTTTAAACCTCTGTTATGAACTGTTATGAACTATTGACCAAAGAGGCCAAACAGTATAAAATATTTAAGATGCATTATTCTGAGACAAATGTGAGTGACACCCATCCTTGGGAGGTCCTGAGTATGTGTGCCCACTGTGGTTGACTGTAACTTGGATAGACATTTTAGGAAGACAAAAATTACAAGAAACCATGAATTAAAACATGTGAGATTTATATTGGTTCAGACAAGGAAGGCAGGGTATCTCTAAGCCAGGGCTTGCAGATTATAGGTGAGTTCCAAGATTTCCTGACTGGCAACTAGTTAGCAAGAATGACCTAAGGAATTTAGAAAACAGTAAAGAAATGGGCAGCTTGAGAAACGATGAGGGAGCCTAGTTTCTTGATGTGTAGATGAAGCCTAGAGGAGGCAGACTTCCGAGAGCTGGTAAGTGCCTAGCATGCCCAAGAGATAGCTTTGCAGGGTGATAAAAGTACTTGGATTTTTCTTTTTCATCTGTTACATGATATTATGTCCGAACCCGGTTGGAAAGCAAGCCATGTTAAATAATTAATTAAAACAAACAAACAACAACAACAAAACACACCTGTCTCTCTCTCCAGGCTCCTTAGTTAGGAATTTGACAAAGTAAAGAAAAAAAAGGCAGAGTTTAGTCCTCTGCACCATATACCCAATATCTCATTTAATCTTTCCAACAGTGCTCTCAGCCCAGCCTCCCATTTTACGGGTAAGGAGACTGATGCTGAAAAAGACTGAGTAACTTTCCAGTCACTGGAGTGACAGAGCTAAGATTCAAAGTTAGCTCTGTCTGACTCGACACTCTCTTGCCCAGTGAGTCTTGCTTTAAGTAGGTCTTGCTTTATAATAAGCTCCCCTTTCTTGTAAACATTTGCTTTATGTTGAACGCTTTCCAGAATCTCAGCAGTCAAAAATGGCTGGCGTCCCTGGCTCCCTTGCAGGAAGCGTTTCTCGGTTTCTCCTCCCTTTATCTATTGAGTGTCAGTCCTGGATGTGGGGTGCTTTCAGATTTTTCTGATTTACTATGATTTAAAGATTTATACATGTGTTTATATACAGTCTTTCTCACAATGTCAGTGAAGCAGAATCTGAATCTGCCTCCGTCAACAGTCAAATCATGATGCTTTGCCCTTCAGTTCACTGATAGCGTCATGATGGTGAAAGCATTCACACTGTGTGCCTCTGAGCAGCGCTGCGTATAGTGTTCACAAGAAGCACAACCTTAGAAATAGTTTGTCTTTCCATCTGGAAGAGCCTTCCATGGGCTGTGTTCTAAACTGGAAAGCAGTATGATCGTATCTCACCTAAGTCTGAAAGGAGTGACAGTGGGTAGAAGGTAGATTGATGGTCATGTTTCTTGGCTGGATTGAGCGAACCTCTCATAAGGCCTAGCTGGAAGGTGTGATTCATGTTACCAATAACAAAAAGAGAGGACCCAGAAGATCACATTCCCCACAAGCTGCCTGGATAGCTTAGCAGAGCTGCAGCTGGGAAGGGGTCTTTTGATAAGTTAAACCACTTTATGGGGCACTGTGGGACCCTAGAAGAGATTGCTAGGTCACTGTCCCTGGAAGGTAAGGAATGATGGGTTGCTGTTATGGAGGGAACTGGCTTATTCATTCATGTTGCCATTCATTCACTCACCTGTCCACCCACTCATTCTCAGAATTGCCATTGACTTTCTGCTGTGTCAGGTAACATGTCCAGTGCTGGGGAAGAAAGAGTAAGACAAATTTTGAGCATGTTACTCACCTCTCTGTGCTCCAGTTTCATTATCAAACCTTGGCTAAAATCTAGAATCCCCTGACCTTGGGGTGCTGAGAGGGTTAGATGCAATCATTCATAAGAAGGCTTTGAGCTGTGCTTGGCACATGGTGCATGCTCTAAAGGGCACTTACTGCTGTTGCTGCTGTTAGTGTTATCCAAGCAGCTCAGAGTTCCAAGCAGGGGCAGTTGGCAATGTCTGGAGACATTTTTGGTTGTCACAGCTGGGGAGAGGCTGCAGACATCTGGTGGGTAGAGACCAGGGATGCTGTTAAACATTGTCCAAGGCACAGCATAGCCTGGCCTCCCTTCCCAGAGAATGATCCTGAGATGCCTGGAGGAGGAGGCATGTGAACCAACAGTTAGAGACCTGCCTGGGCAACTTGGCGAGACCTCATTTCTATAATAAAATCAGAAAAATTAGCCGGGCATGATAGCGCACGCCTGTAGTTCCAGCTACTTGGAAGGCTGAGGCGGAAGGATCGCTGGAGCCCAGCAGGTCAAGGCTGCAGTGGCCGGGAACATTCCACTGTACTCCAGTCTGGGTGACAGAGTGAGACTCCAACTCAAAAAAAAAAAGGATTCAATGGAATCGAGCTGTTTGAAAGATGTGAAGAAAAAAAAAAGGAGCCCTGGGCAGGCCAACAGAGATCAGGGAATGTCTCCAGGCTGTTTGTCTCCTGTCTTTGGTGGCCATTTACAGATGAGTAAAAGGGGCAGCAGGAGGTGAACGACAAGCTCAAGGTCACCTGGTTAGAAGCGAGGAGTCCAGGGGTTACTGCCAGGTAATCTGACCATATGTCCAGGCTCTGAACTGCCATACATGCCAAGAGAAATATGAAATCTGGGAGGGGTTTGTCAGAAAGACCATGACTGCAGGGCAGCCCAGCAGCTTGTGTGTGGCCTGTGGTGGAAACAGCATATGGTCAGTGTGACTTGAGCTGAGAGGTGTGGTCAGTGGGGGTAGGAAAGGAGGCTGGGCTGGGTGTGGGGGCTCATGCTTGTAATTCCAACACTTTGGGAGGCTGAGGCAGGAGGATCACTTGAGGCCAGGAGTTTGAGACCATCCTGGGAAACATAGCAAGATTCCATCTCTACAAAAAAATCAAAAAAATTAGCTGAGCATGGTGGTGCCTGTAGTCTCATACCCAGGAGGCTGAGCAAGAAGGATTGCTTAGCTGGGCTTGGTGGCTCAGCCTGTAATCCCGTGCCTTTGGGAGGCTGAGGTGAGTG
>NW_007246495.1:370768-372068 GCF_000164805.1 Carlito syrichta
ACTGCACTCCAGTCTGGGCGACAGAGTGAGACTCCAACTCAAAAAAAAAAAAAAACGAAAGATTGCTCGAGCCCAGGAGTTTGAGGCTGTAGTGAGCCATGATTGTGCCACTGTACTCCAGTCTGGGTGACAGAGTGAGACCTCAACTCAAAAATAAAATAAAATAAAATAAAATACAAAAATAAAATAAAATACAAGTGGAAGGATTGCCTGAGCCCAGCAGGTCAAGGCTGCGGTGGCCGTGAGTGTGTCACTGCACTCCAGCCTGGTGACAAGAGTGAGATTCCAACTCAAAACAAAAACAAAAAAAAGAAAAGAAAAAGGCCGAGAGTGGCTGGAGCTGAATCTGGGAAGGACTCAGAGGGCTTTGTGGGGGAGTTTGGGCTTTTAATCCTGGGAAGTGGGGAGTCATTGAAAGATCTGAGTCAGGTAGTGACACGATGAAAATTTCCTATTGAAAAACTCCTTTTTATTTATTCACTTATTTTTAATTTTTAGAGACAGGGTCTCACTTTGTCACCCAGGCTGGGGTGCAGTGGCATGATCATAGCTCACTGTAGCCTCGACCCTGGACTCAAGCAATCCTCCCACCTCAGCCTCCCAAGTAGCTGGGACTACTGGCATGCACAACCACATCTGGCTAGTTTTTTATTTTTATTTTTAATTTTTTTCAGATGAAGCCTCGCTATGTTGCCCAGGCTGGTCTCGAACTCCTGGTCTTGAGCCATCCTCCCACATTGGCCTCCCAAAGTGCTGGGATTACAGGCATGAACCCCTGTACCCAGTCCAGCATCACATGTATTAAGTAGACACTAGAGCTGATCCACCAATCTGTGTCCCCCTGGTTGTCCGCCAAGTGGTTTGAAACACGATTTCAAAGCATTTCAGGGATCCTGAAAGAGGAGGTCACCTGACCAGGGGGGTGACCATGTGTCCCAAGGCATGACTTTGTGAAAGGGCTTATGTTCCCAATTCCTGGTTGCTACTGAACCCTTAATGAGGTTTGTGGATCTTCTAGGGGAAGGCTCAGGCCCCTTTAAAATGAACCCTTCTGAAGCCGGGCTCGTTGGCTCAGCCTGTAATCCCACGCCTTGGGAGGCTGAGGTGTGTGGATTGCCTAAACCCGCGGGTTCGAGACCCGCCTGGGCAACTTGGTGAGACCTCATCTCTACAATAAATCAAAACATTAGCTGGATGTGGTAGCGCGCCTGTAGTTCCAGCTACTTGGAAGGCTGAGGCAGAAGGATCGCCGGAGTCCAGCAGGCCGAGGCTGCGGTGGCCGGGAGCGGCCACTGCCCTC
>NW_007246495.1:372088-378092 GCF_000164805.1 Carlito syrichta
GAGACTCCAACTCAAAAAAAAAAAAAACAAACACAAAAAAAACATAAAATGAACCCTTCTGAAAAAAGGAAAAAAATGACACTAATCCCAAGTCCACTGGCTCCAAGTCTGGTGTCTTAGGGTAAGCCACTCAACCCGGGCTGGGGCTCAGTGATTCAGCTCACAGAGGACACAAGAGAGTCAGCTATCTTCAGAATCTCTCCCCTGGGACAGGAGGGAGTGAAGACAGTAGGGCTGCAGAGTAGGTGATAGCAAAATATACGAGGGGCACTCAAAAAAACAGAATTTGTTTATAAAAAACTGTGTATTTTATTCTTACATGTCTAAACTTCAGTCACCCTCAAAGTACTCTGTTTGACGCAATACGTCTATTGAGATTTTTTCCCCACTGCTCAGAACAGTTTTTGAACTTGTCAGTTTTGATGTCTTTTAGTGCTTCTGCAGTTTTTTGTTTCATCTCTTCCACGTTGGCAAAATGTTTCTTTTTGAGGACTTTTTTCATCTGAGGAAACAACCACAAAAAAGTCGCTGGAGGTGAGATCGTCTGAATAGGGAGGGTGGGGGATGGGGGTCATGCCATGTTTGGCCAAAAACTGCAGAACACTCAGCGTGGTATGGGCAAATGCGTTGTTATGGTGGAAGAACCAGTCACCTGTTTGCCTCAACTTGGGATGTTTCTTCCCCAAACTGTGATGCAACCTTCTCAAAATTTCCAGATAAAAACTTTGACCGTTTGATCCGAAATCAAATGTTTCGCCCAGGCTGATCCCTGGGCTCCGGCAACTCTTGCCTCTGCCTCCCAAAGTGCTGGGATTATAGGTATGAGTCACCTGCCCACCTGAGAGTATTATATTTTCAAGGAAGAAGGGTTGTCAGGAGGGGAAGGAGCCCAGGCATTACATGGGACAGACTTGGTTCCTTCACTCCACCCAACCCACCTGAAGCTCAGTGACTTTTAGCTACTGTTATTGTTACTGCTTATTTGTCAGGAAAGGAAGAACAAAGACACCAGAAACCTCCTCAATTCTGTGCATCCTGGAATTCTGCCGGGGAAAAAAAAAAAGAAAAGAAAAAAAAAGAAAAAGAGGTGAAGTCTGAAATGCCCTTTGGGGCTTCAAATTCTGAATTTTCTAACTGACCAAGTTTGCTTCTACTCTTCAAATCTGGAGTCTCCTTCACAGCCCAGTGCTGGGCTGGGTTGCGTTTGCCAGGGTGCTCTGTCTCTGTGGCCCCTCCTCATATTAAAGGGACCGGACAGTTCTTCTCATTTGGGCTATGGGAAGGATTGAGTGAAACAAGCCACCCAGGAGACCCTAGCAGGGTGCCCTGCTTGTCCTTAGTATTCAGAAAATGTGGTTCCTTTCCTGTCTTTCTTCTTCAACATGAGTTGAAAAGACAAAGATAAGCATACCTGGAGTGCTCTCATTTCTTTGGTAAAGTGAACTAAATGTAGTTTTGAGGTAATGGTTTTCAGAAACTTGAGTTGACAGTCACTCTGTCCCAAGAATGCCTTTATCCTTTCTGCCACCATTGTCTATCTCCCTGTTCTCAGGACAATTGTCTTATAAGCTTCTGTGGTGACGAGCCTTGAAGAGAGCCATAAGACATTTGTCTTCTATGGTCCTCAAAGAATAAAATCGTGAGACCCCTTCACTGACTGGCAGGGAAGGGACGATGGTGCATCTGCCTGTGTTTGTGATTTGCAGCATTGTTTTCTAGGATGTGAATTCTTGGATGTTTTAAGACTGTCTTCCGCGGAGCTCACAGGGTCACACAGCTGCTGTTTCTCTTGTCATGGTCACGTTGAAAGGAGGGGTGATTCATGGGAGTGGGTGAAGTGTTGATGAGGCGCCTGCCAGGAAGGATTTGGGATTTTTCCACTCTAAATGCAGAGCTCTCGGCCAGTGTGGTGGCTTAAGCCAGTAATCCCAGTACTTTGGGAGGCCGAGGCGGGAGGATTGTTTGAGCCCAGGAGTTTGAGACCTCATCTCTACCAAAAAAAAAAAAAAAAAAATTAGCCAGTGTGGTGTGTATGCCTGTAGTTCCAGCTACTCAGGAGGCTGAAGCAGGAGGATTACCTGAGCCCAGGAGGTCGAGGCTACCATGAGCCTTGATTGTGCCGCTGCACTCCAGCCTGGGTGACAAAATGAGACCCCAACTCAAAAAACAAAAACAAACAAACAGAGCTCTAAAGCATACAACGGGAGTTTATTCCTCTCTTCCTGGAGAGCATTTCTGGGACGGTTTGGTTTTATCCCCTCAGAGGCCACCCTGTGCTCAGGAGTATACTTCAGCCCGGGCCTTCAGCAAGTCACTTAACTCCTCAGAGTCCTCTTGACCTGGAAATGGACACTTTCTGCTGGTGGTAGTTTCTCTGTCTGAAGGAGGTCCTGAAGTTTTCATCTACCTGGTCTGGGCTGGGTCTGGTATTTCCTGGAGTCTGAACCTTTGTCGGGGGAGGTGGCAATCTCTCTCATCCTTCAGTGTCTGTCTCCTTCTCCCTGACTGATTCCCTGACTTTTTATGTTGGTGAACAGAAATTTTGCCACTGGTTTTCATTTCATGGCCTCTTAGGGATTTTTGTCCTTTTCAAATGGGGTTTTAGGTACTTTGTTCAGTACTTGGACCTTAAACTGTGTTTAATAAGTAGCATTTGGCATTGTTTACTATTAAAAAGTAAAATTTAAAAAAAATTTACATGTAATAATTATCCATATTTGGGAGGCATGTAGTGATGTGTTGAAACATGATGTATAGTGATCAGATCAGGATGGTTTGCATATCCATCATCTCAAATATTTATAATTTTTTTTTTTGAGTTGGAGTCTCACTCCATCACCCAGGCTGGAGTGCAGTGGCATGATCTCGGCTCACCACAACCTCAAACTCCTCAAACTCCTGGGCTCAATTGATCCTCCTGCCTCAGTTTCTTGAGTAGTTTGGGACTACAGGCATGCGCCACCATGCTCAGCTAATTTTTTTATTTTTTTTTGAGTTGGAGTCTTACTTCATTGCCCAGGCGGGAGTATAGTGGCATGCTCATGGCCACACCAGCGTTGACTTGCTGGGCTCTGGCGATCCTTCCTTCTCAGCCTTCCAAGTAGTTAGAACTACAGGTGCGCACTACCACGCCTGGCTAATTTTTGATTTATTGTAGAGTTGAAATCTCTCTAAGTTGCTGGGGCTGGTCTTGAGCCCACGGGCTCAGGCAATCCACTCGCCTTAGCCTCCCAAAGTGCTGGATAACAGGCTGAGTCACTGAGCCTGGCCCTGATTTTTTTTTCTTTTTCTACAGAGACGAGGTATTGCTTTGTTGCCCAAGCTGGTCTCAAACTCCAGCAATTCTCCCACCTTGGCCTCCTAAAGTGCTGGGTTTACATGCATGAGCCACCGCGCCCAGCCTACAATTTCTTTGTGTTGGGAACATTCAGTATTCTCCTTTTAGCTATTTGAAATTACATAGCATATTTTTTTTTTTTTTGAGTTGGAGTCTCACCCTGTCGCCCAGACTGGAGTGCAGTGGCCGCTGCCGGCCACTGCAGCCTCGATCTGCTGGGCTCCGGCAATCCTTCTGCCTCAGCCTTCCGAGTAGCAGGAATTACAGGCGTGCGCTACCACACCCAGTTGAGTTTTTGATTTATTGTAGAGATGAGGTCTCGGTGCCCAGGCAGGTCTCGAACCCGCGGACTCAGGCAATCCACTCACCTCAGCCTCCCAAAGGCGCCGGATTACAGGCTGAGCCACTACATAGCATATTATTGTTCATTGTAGTCATCCCACAATGCTATATAGCACACTAGACCTGATTCCTCCTATCTAGCTGTAATTTTGTATCCTTTAACAGATCTCTCCCAACCCTCCCTCCCCAGTTGGCACCATTCATTAAGCACTGACTGCAGGCTGGGTAATAGGGAATTTACACATATTAAGACCTCATTTGACTCTTCCCATAACCTCAAGAGGCAGCCACTATTATTGATCCATTTTACAGAGGATAAAGTTCTCCCAGTTAATCAGTGGCAAAAGCAGGAATTGAATCTAGCTAGGTGTCTCCAGCTCCAAAGCCCACACATTCTTTTTACTTTTTTTGAGTTGGGGTCTCATTTTGTGACCCAGGCAAGAAGGCAATAGCAGGATCACGGCTCACCACAGCCTCAGCCTTCTGGGCTTAGGTGATCCTTAAGCCTCAGCCTCCCGAGTAGTTGGGACTACAGGTGTGTGCCACCACACCTGGCTAATTTTTTGGATATTTGTAGAGACTAAGTCTTGATATGTTTTCTAGGCTCATGCATTCTCAATCACTCTCGTTGACTTGACACAGTGGGGTTAGAGAGTATGTAACTGAATCAAGACAGATTCCTTCTGA
Source organism: Carlito syrichta (assembly GCF_000164805.1). Lineage (NCBI taxonomy): Eukaryota > Metazoa > Chordata > Mammalia > Primates > Tarsiidae > Carlito > Carlito syrichta. The sequence continues at coordinate 376,455 of NW_007246495.1, forward strand.
TGAAGAGAAAATCCACTCCCATGATATGATGAGAAACCTCCTTTGTTTGCTTTCTGACGCAGAGCTCTGCCCTATTTCCCCCCTTATATTTGTAACCTTCTTGGCATCCAGAGAGCATCCATGATAAGGCTGGGGTACTGGACTGTTGGCCACTGGCTCACTGACTCATTTCACTAGCTGTACTCGTTGGGCCTGACTCAGGCATGCTTGGGTGGAGGAGGATTTAGTGTAAGATACGGGCAGTGGCAGGTAAGGACTGAGTACTGTGCTGTGGTCCTGGGTGTGTACTTTCGATGTTGTCATGGCAGCAGAAGCTGCTATTCTGCAGCGACAGATGGGGCTGGAGATGATAAATTGCCAAACTGTTTGCTCCAGCAGCAGGAGATGTTGGGTAATTTGCATGATCCACAGGTATTTCCCAAGGCTGTGGCATTGTCCTTCTGCCAAGACCAGAGTCACTCACTCACTCACTGGTTCATGCACACATCATTCATTCATTCATTTATTCACTGCTTACTGTGCTAGGTACTGGGGACATGATAGTGAACAAAAGAAAACCGTGGTCCCTGCCCTCTCAGGGCTTATAGTTGGGATGATTAAACCATCCCAGTTTTTGTGGTTCTGGAGTAATTGTAATTGTAGTTGTCTGTGTAATAGTAATAGTATTACTAGTACCTCAGAATAATAGTACTCCTCTGTGCCCCTTTCTCTCTCAAAAGTGTTTGAAAGATAAAATATGTGAGGACCCTGCGAAATGGGAGAGACAAACCTTCTGCAAACAATTCCACAAAAAGTTTCAACAAAGTGAAAGTGTCAGTTAAGTGAAACCAGCAAAGGAGAGGGAGTAAGAGCTGGTGATACCTGGGCAGGAGAAGTGACTTAGTGGGATGATGGGGAGTCCAGACAGAGGGTCCTGAGCCAAGGCCCTGGGCAGGAGCCAGCAGTGTTCATGACTGAGGACTTGAGCACCGTGAGCAAGTGTGGCCAGAGAGCATTTAGCAAAGGGGATTTGGAAGTAGGATTTGAGCCCTGGGAAGAAGGCACGTAGGGGCCAAACCACACTAGGGCTGATTTCAGATTTTATCCTAAGAGCACCGTGAAGCTACATTTATGTTCTAAGCAGCTGGGTGACTTGATCTGGTCAACCAGTACGCTACCATTTTAATTCCTCATCAAAACCCAAAGGGTTTTGAGTCATTCAGCGAATCATTTATGGAGTGACCATTATGGCTCTCTACTGAGTGTCTTACTCTGGAATTCTGAAGTGATTTAGTGGTGTTAAAACTCAACTCTTGGAGAAAGCCTTCATGGGTCCTTTATGTCAGTCTGAGCTCTGCTTGGTACCATAACATCAAGCACTCACATGACCCCTACGCTTATCAGACTTTATTGAGTGATGATCACTTTTCTCATTCGTTTCCTTCCCGCTCCTGAGAGCTCTTTGAGGTTGACTCTGTGTCATTTATCAATTTGTCCCTCATGCCTGGCAAATGGCTGGCCAGTGAAGGTGCTTAAGACTTGGGTGATGAAGGAATGGTGCTTTTTATGTTTATGTTGAATACTAAGAGCTCTTTGTTTAGAACCTTCATAGAAGCAAAGTGGAAAATTCCTTTGTTTCTATGTAATACAAATTCTTTT